>NC_083442.1:27230350-27530350 GCF_020745735.1 Hemiscyllium ocellatum | reverse complement strand
CAGATGCACGCAGAGAATATGCAAACTGCTCACAGACAGTTGCCCAAGGCTGGAATCAAATCCAGGGTCTTGGCACTGTGAGGCAGCAGTGCGAACCACTGAGCCACCCCTAACACAAACCTACAACCTCCGACTTTGAGGCTGTGTGCTAGGTACTAGCTTCAGGGAGAAATATGGTCAATGAACCCCTCCACAGCAACACAGTGGGAAAAAAAGAGAGAGGTTTACACTTCACTTTGACTTGCTAGATGTCTATAGAAGGGTCGCATTTCTGTACGTGTCTCTAATCAATTGAAAGGAGGAATTAATCTCGACTATTGTAATAAACGTGAAACCGTTAAAGCAGCTCCTTTCCTGGTAACTATGACAACAAACACAGCAACACCCAACTCCCCCAACCCCCATGACTCTACTTCAACTGCGGGCTTCAGTTATACAGTAGTTTATTATTGATGGGGACACATCCCTCCCCCATACCTCAGGATAGCTGAATTCTGTTTATTGCCAAATATGGGGAGGAGGCGGAATTAACAGGATGTACACTTTAATCAAATTCCTCTCTGTAATTCCGGGCAATCAACTTTACACTAGATTTTTATCTAACAAGCTTTGGCGGAATCTATTTTATCTTCTTCCCCTCGTGAGCCCAGCTGTGGTCCAATTATAAAGACTAGGCCTCTGGCACCTAGGGCTACTTCAGAAACCATGAATAATTTAGCTACAAAATAGCACAAAACCATCAGGAGCAGGGAAATTCTTTCATGTTCCACCCACACAAAAAAAAATTCAGCTCCATAATTAGTGAACGTTGAGCAAATTAGAAGCTGCAATGCTGAAAAAAAATCAAAAAAATGTTGGAAAGAAATGCACATATGGCCCTTCTGGTCATTAGGAAATAATGTTTTTACAGCTTTAATAGCTGTTTACCAGACTCCGAACGCTAATTAAAGGCCGTGTGTTTGTGTGTGTGTGTGTGTGTGTGTTTGAGAGAGAGAGAGAGAGAGAGAGAGAGAGAGAGAGAGAGAGAGAGAGAGAATGAAAGAGAGAGAGAATGAAAGAGAGAGAGAGAGAGAGAGAGAGAGCTCAATAAAATGTCAAGCATCTCGCAGACTCTGAGCTTCCATGGGTGGTATGCCTTCTGTATGAGAGTGGGGAGGGTGTGGGGGCGGTGGGTGGAGAATGGAAACGAGTTATTCCTGTATTACCACCAACCCCTTCCGCACCCCCCAAACCCAACACATCGCATGTCCCCCCTCTCCCCCTGGAGAGCTGTAACCACAGAGCAGAGGTCCTATATGAAAGCACAAGGTCCCATAAAGTCACTTCCTACTGTTGTGCCTTCCTAACAATTTGTAATGAGACTCTCTCCTTCATTTGCTGCCCTAGTCTAAAAATCTCCTCGTTGTTTATCAAGGTCTTATTCGATGGCACCAGTAAAATGGCTTCCAAGGCAGCTCGTTTCAGGCCCAGTCCTAAGTTTGACCCGGCAGTCCAGTGCGGTATCGAGGGACTGCTGAGATATAATGAAAGGGCGAGGGACTCTGTCAGGGCCCTGGGCTTACAGATCCCATGACACTGACAGATGCAAGTTAAAGGTGTACACCAGGCATGACCTAATTGAATAATGGACTAGGCCCAAGTGGAGGAAGTGCTACCTCCTGGTCCTCTGGCAAAACCACAGGTGGCTCAGGAGGCCTGGCTCCTACACTTGACCAAGACCAACCAAAGAGATAGCTAACAGGTTCCTCTGCTCATTCCTCTCCTCAGAGACCTGGCCCTGTCAATACTTTCTTTTGATTAATTCATGAGCTGCGGGCGTCGCTGGCTCGCTAGCATTTATCACCCATCACTAAATTTGCCAGAGTGCAGTCTAAGAGTCAAGCAGGTCGCTGTGGGTCTGGAGTCACATGGAGGCCACACTAGGTAAGGTTGGCAGTTTCCTTTCCTAAACTGAGCCAGATGGCCAATCAACAATGGGTTCCTGGTCAAAATTAAACACTTAATTTCAGATTTCTTTTCTATCAAATTCAAATTCCACCATCTGAGATTCGAACCCAGGTCCCCAGAACATCACCCGAGTCTCTGGATTAAAATTTAAGCGATAACACCACTTGGCCATCACCTTCCTCATGAGTACATGAGACTGGATCTCAGGGTCTGCATCCCACACAAACATGCCAGCTGGAGTTCAGTGGATACCACTCTTCTGCCTCTTAAGCCGCAAGGTTCTGGGTTCAAATCCCAGTCTTGGTTTTGCGCACAGAATCAAAGACTGCCAACCCAGTAGTGGACTGAGAGATTGCCACTTCCTCAGCAGCAACAGCCCCTCTCAGCGGGACGTGTAAGTCGCTCTGACATTCCACACACGGCCACCAGGTTGCAGCACTGAGTCATCGCGCATAGACCTTCGCAAGTAGAGGGAAGCGATAGACAAAATGTCTTCCCTCGATGACATGGGTATCATCTCAGAGTAAAGGGGCAGGCCATTTAGCACTGAGATGAGGAGGAATTTCTTCAACCAGCAAATCTTTGGAATTCTCCCTCCCAAAGGGCTGCAGAGGTTTTACTATTGAACATGCTATGTTGTGGTGTTCCATAGATTTCATACCAGACAAGCAGCACTCCTTTAGGATGCAGAACGTGTTATATGCGGTTATAAAAGGTATCCACTCTGCCTTCAGGCACTCTCAGTGTAGTGTTCAGTCATTTATGTAGCATGAGCAAGCATGGAATTGTGACATTTAAGAATGTGAGGACTGCAGATGTTGGAGATCAGAGTCAAAAACAGTGGTGCTGGAAAAGCACAGCCGGTCAGGCAGTGTCTGACGAGCAGGAGAGTCAACGTTTCAAGCATAAGCTCTTCATCAGGAATGTCATTCAGGATCTGATGAAGAGCTTATGCTCGAATGTCGACTCTCCTGCTCCTCAGATACTGCCTGACCAGCTGTGTTTTTCCAGCACCACACTTTTTGACTCCTGTGTATGTCTATGATATTGTAGCAATAAAAGTCACTGGTGTTGTCATAAACTGCAAGACTTCTGACTCAACAAGACCCCAGGATTTGTGACGCTTGCTACATGAGCCAACATACAGGACAACTCTCAGGCACAGCACACCGACTTTGGCAGCAGTGCAGAACAGGTTCACTAGGTTGATTCCAAACTTTGAGGGATTGTCTTATGAAGCGAGGTTACGTAGAGTGAGCATGTACTCATCGGAGTTTAGAAGCAGGACAGGCAACCTTACTGAAACATGCAACCATCTTAGACAACTTGGCAGGGCAGATATAGAGAGGTAATGTCCCCTCATGGGAGAATCTAGGGCACAGGGGGAAAATCTCAGAAGAAGGGATCACCCATTTAAAACAAAGATAGGAAGATTTTTATTTCCCTTTCAGTGGGTAGTGAATCCGTGGAATTCTTTACTACAGAGGGCTGGGGAGGGTGGATTGCTCAGTACGTTCAAGGCCGGTTTTTAATCAGGAAGGAAATCAAGTGTTGTAGGGTAAAGGCAGGAAGGCGGAGTTGAAGATGATCAGAGCATGGCAGAGAAGACTTAATGGGCAGAATGGCCAAAAACAAGTCATTATGTATTGTTCAAGACAGAAACCAATAGAAACTAGTACCAACAGGTATTAAACCTGGACAGGTTGACCTTCTCTTCATGGAAGGAGTAAGAGGAACTTGATTGAAGTGTGTAAGATCCTGAATGGTTATTTTTTATTCACTCATTCACAGGATGTGGGTGCCACTGGCCAGGCCTGCATTTATTACCCATCCCTAATTGCCCAGAGGGCAGTTAAGAGTCAACCACATTGCTGTGGGTCTGGAGTGACATGTAGGTCAGACCGGGTAAGGATGGCAGATTCCTTCCCAAAAAGGCATTAGTGAACCAGATGGGGTTTTCCTGACAATCGAGAATGGTTTTTGAACTATGGCTGGAATGTTATCTGGGTTTCTGGATTATTAGACTATTGATAATACCACTGGGCCTTTTACCCATTCCCACCCCCCCAACTCCAGGTGGACATGGTAAGGGTGTTTCCCCTTGTGGGAAAATCCAGCATTAGGGAACACTGGCTTACAATGAAGGGTTGCCTTCTTAGAGCAGAGATGAGGGAAATGACCCCTCTCAGCTCCAGGAGATAGTGAAGGCAGGGTCATTAAATAATTTTTTCAAGGTGGTGGAGGATAGACTTTGTTGGACAGGGGAATCAGGGACTGTACAGAAGTGGGGGTTAGGTGGGAATGTGAAATTTGACCAATAAACCAGGCATGATCCAACTGAATGGTGCAGCAGTTTTGACCATACCCTCCTCTCATTCCTACGTTGTCAGGGTGCCATCTTGCAGATACAACTACCAGTGGAGGCTCCATCTGTCCCCTCAGGAAGAGGAAGGTTACAAAGAAGAGCAGCGAGGAGTTATCCCCATGGACTGGACCAATATTAATCCTTAAATCAGCCTCACCAAAGCAGATGATCTAGTCAATATCGCATCGCCAATTGAGGGATCCTGCACGCTGAAAATTCATTGCTGCATTTTCTTTATCACTTCTCTGGATGTATAGTACATCCCTCAGCACCGACCCTCCGACAGTGCGCTACTCCCTCAGCACCGACCCTCCGACAGTGCGCCACTCCCTCAGTATGGCACTGGGTGTGTCATCTCTGTACTCAGTTCCTCGTTATTGGACCCAAAACCCCGTTGGGAATATGAAGGCAACTGCTAATCTCTGCATTAAAATCGGCCCATCCCCCACAGAAGTCATGGCCGACCCAGAAGAAGGCAATTTGCTCGACTGAAACTTTCTATCAGCACGTTCTCTGACCAGCCACACCTTCTCCAGCAACGAAACATTGCAACAACATGACCAACGAACTCTGCTGGCCTGAATTCCATATCATCAGCAGATTATAAACTTCTGTGCAGCTAATTTGCCTCAATAACCTCTGGAGGAATGTTCCTGTCAGAGGAGGCATCAGCTGGTAGCTGACAGGGATTGAAACACCAGGGAAATTGCTGCTGCCTTTGTCCTTGTGTGTGCTTTGCACCTGGATCGGTGTGTACCGACTCTCGTTTCACACCCACACGAGGTTCTGGGTTTAAGTCCCACCGCAGGAGGGGAGTGCAACAATCAGGGCTGGAGCTCTCATGTCATGCTCTCAAGGAGATAGGAGACCGAGGCCCTAACTATCAACCAGGTGGATGTATCAGATCCCATGGCGCTTCCTTCAAAGAAGAACAAGGGCATTCTTTCCAAATAATATTTATCCCTCAGAGTACATCATTATCCACCAAGAACTCTGAGGTATTCACCAGTCACCAAAGGGGATAGATAAATGCATGTCTTTCTTTATAGTCACTGCCTGGTGGTCTGTGTGCAGTGAGGTTGGCTGACTTTATAACAGGTAGTGCACAGTGGCTAATGTGCAAGTTCTCTTTCTCTTCTTTTTGAGACCCATGTGTTAGTGGCCAGGCCAGCATTCATGGTCTGTCCCTAATTGCCCTTAAATCGAGTGGCTTGCTCAGCCATCTTCAGAGGCAGTTAAGAGTCAACCCTCTTGCCAAGGGTCTGGAGTCACATAAAGGCCAGACCAGGTTAGGGAAGGAAATCTGCCACCCTTAAGGGCATTGGTGAAGCATATTTTTTAAAAAATTTAAATGACAACCGATGATAGTTTCATGATCTAATAATTATTCATTAACTGGATTCACCAGTTGCCAAGGTGGGATTTGAACTCGACTCTGGAACACTTGTCCTGGCCTCTGGATTACTGATCCAGTAACATTACAACCGATTCGATTCTGACTCAATGATTTTTGCATAGCGGACAGGAAGGCAGAGTTAAGACCAGAGTGAGATCAGCCATTATAAGAACTAAGAACAGAGAAGAAAATCTACAGCCCAGGAACAGGCCCTTCGACCCTCCAAGCCTGAGCCTATCCAAACGTACTGTCTAAACCTGTCAGTCATTTCCTAAGCATCTGTATCCCTCTGCTCCCCACCTCCTCATGCATCTGTCCAGACACATCTTAAATGAATCTACCGTGCCTGCCTCTACCACCTCCGCTGGCAACACATTCCAAATGCCCACCACCCTCTGTGTGAAGTACTTGCCACGTGTATCCCCCTTAAACTTTCCACCTCTCACCTTGAAAGCATGACCTCTGGTTATTGAATCCTTCACCCTGGGAAAAAGCTTGTCTTTATCCACCCTGTCTGTAGCCTTCATGATTTTTAGATTAGATTACTTACAGTGTGGAAACAGGCCCTTCGGCCCAACAAGTCCACACCGACCTGCCGAAGCGCAACCCACCCATACCCCTACATATACCCCTACCTAACACTACGGGCAATTTAGCATGGCCAATTCACCTGACCCGCACATCTTTGGACTGTGGGAGGAAACCGGAGCACCCGGAGGAAACCCACGCAGACACGGGGAGAACGTGCAAACTCCACACAGTCAGTCAGTCGCCTGAGGTGGGAATTGAACCCAGGTCCCTGGCGCTGTGAGGCAGCAGTGCTAACCACTGTGCCACCGTGCAGCCCTAATATATCTTGTATATCTCAGTCAGGTCCCCCCTCAATCTCCTTTTTTCTAGTGAAAATAAACCTAACCTACTCAACCTTTCTTCAGAGCTAGCACCTTCCATACCAGGCAACATTCTTGTAAACCTTCTCTGCACCCTCTCCAAAGCGTCCACATCCTTTTGGTAATGTGGCGACCAGAACCGTACAGAGTATTCTAAATGCGACCGAACCAATATCTTGTACATTGTTAACATGATTTGCCAGCTCTTATACTCAATACCCCGTCCACTGATAGGACAGACCAAAGGGCCATATCCTGCTCTTAAGTGCAACATGCCTATATTTCATTATGCTATTGTCCTGATCAGTCAGCAGCAAACACAAAGCAAGGAAGTGCCAGGTGGACTAGGAAATGCAACTGAAGGCTGGATGCAGTCTGGTAGGTTGAGGGCAGAGTTGCTGTTGGACAGGAAGGTCCTCTGAGCCAGCAGCAGGGGACATTGACATGTGCATGAGAGCAATCCGCCTGCTCCCTTCTCCACAGCCAATGGATTGTCAAGATGCCAGCACTCAATGGGGTACAGGAACTTTCAGCATCACCCTGCTTTTTTTTTAAAAAATGGTGAGTTATCGACTTAGAGTCATACAGCATGGAAACAGACCCTTCATTCCAACTCGTCCATGCTGACCAGATATCCTAAATTAATCTAGTCCCATTTGCCAGCACTTGGCCCATATCCCTCTAAACCCTTCTTATTCATGTACCCATCCAAATGCCTTTTAAATGCTGTATTTGTACCAGCTTCCACCACTTCCTCCGGCAGCTCATTCCATACATGTACTACCCTGTGTGTGAAAAAGTTGCCCCTTTTAAATCTTTCCCCTCTCACCTTAAACCTATGACCTCTAGTTTTGGACTCCCCTACCCTGTGAAAAAGACCTTTCCATATCCCTCATGATTTCATAAACCTCTATAAGGTCACCCTTCCACCTCTGACACTCCAGGGAAAATACTCCCAGCTTATTCAGCCTCTGCTTCTCGTTCACACCCTCCAAACCTGGTAACATCCTTGTATAACCTTTTCAAGTTACACAACATCCTTCCTATAGCAGGGCGACCAGAATAGCATACAATATTCCAAAAGTGGCCTAACCAATGTCCTCAACGTGACATCCCAACTCCTATACTCAATAGAGGAATTCATTAACTGGGTAAAGAGCTCTTAGGGCATCACAGTATAGTTCTTACCTCTGGGTCAGGAGGACCTGTTCTAGAGGTGTGTAATAACATCCTGAAAGGGTTGACTCAGAAGATCTCAACAGCAAATGCCACAATTGAACAGCAGAGGAACTTAGATCATGCACTCTCCTGAATTGTAACTCATAGTATCTTCTGCTCATTTTTATTTTGCTCCCCTTACCTCATTTCCTCACACGCCCCCCCTACCCCACAAAGTGCTGAACACAGTCCACAACGAGTCGGTCTCTAAAGGACTGCTCTACACTGGACAGGGTGGCAGCCTGGTCTGCTGCACCAAAGATATTCACTCCATCGTAACGGGGCTTGGATTTGGGAATAATAAAAACTTGCACTAAGGCAAAAAAGTAACAAATCAAACATTTGAGGACAATTAAATAACATGGTCGCGATGTCAAATTTATACTGGGCTATTTCGCCTTAGTGAGTGCAACAGTACAGTCAGTTCTGCTGTAATGTGTAAGTTCCATTTAATGCAATCCCATGTTATAAGAAAATCATGTAATAGCAACGCCATTGACACTACTGGGGCTGGAATTGCATTGTAATCAATACACACTAAAACTTTGCACTTTAGAAACAGTGTCCCCAATTCGTTAATTGTATTGTAGCAAATTTGTGTTAGCAAAACGCGCATTAGATTACTTACAGTGTGGAAATAGGCCCTTCAGCCCAACAAGTCCACACCGACCCTCCGAAGAGTAACCCACCCAGACCCATTCCCTTACATTTCCCCTTCAACTAATACTACAGGCAATTTAGCATGGCCAATTCACCTAACCTGCACATTTTTGGACTGTGGGAGGAAACCGGAGCAAACCCACGCAAACTCTGGGAGAATGTGCAATCTCCATGCAGACAGTTGCCTGAAGCAGGAATTGAACCCAGGTCTCTGGCACTGTGAGGCAGCAGTGCTAACCAATGTACCACCGTGCCGCCCATTGTAGCAGGACAACCAGTAATTCCACTGCCCACCATAATGCTTTGACTCCAAAGTGGGCTTCAATACATAGCTCAAAAGGTGGAAGGGAATCAGAGGTTTCAGCAAGTCAATGTGCATTCCAAAGGTGTTTGTAGCCAGCAGCAAGGTACACGGACTAAAATCTCAGCTGCATCGATGCTACATTACAGGAATTTGCAGTGGCCAGTGATGGTGACAGGCACAGACTACAGTCGGGGCTAAACTCACAGCTCACAAGAGCCAACGGCAGATAAACCAAACTTGATGTTGGAGGGGAGGTATTCAACGGGAGGTCTGATTGAATCCCAACTGAA
This sequence comes from Hemiscyllium ocellatum, assembly GCF_020745735.1. Taxonomy (NCBI): domain Eukaryota; kingdom Metazoa; phylum Chordata; class Chondrichthyes; order Orectolobiformes; family Hemiscylliidae; genus Hemiscyllium; species Hemiscyllium ocellatum. The sequence continues at coordinate 27,521,280 of NC_083442.1, read as the reverse complement.
GATATCCCATCTGTCAGGAGTAGCACATTGCCTTAGAGACCATGGAACCGCAGAGTGTCTGGTGGATTGTTTTTCATTTAACTATTGCATGGAAATTTCCAGGTCCAATTCAGGTAAAAAGAAAAAGTGGAATTAGACACAGAACTTTAGTTACTGAGGAAGGTGATTTGGTCCATTGTGAATCAAAAGGATCATTCCATTCGTAGTAAGGGACAGCAAGAGGTAACATTGCTACAGTCCCAGAGGGGGGTGGGGGGGAAGAGAGCGAGAGAGAGAGCAAGAGAGAAAGTGAGGACTGAAGATACCTGAGACTTAAAGTCCAAAAGTATGGCACTGGAAAAGCAGAGCTGAAAATGTGTTGCTGGAAAAGCGCAGCAGGTCAGGCAGCATCCAAGGAACAGGAGATTCGATGTTTCGGGCATAAGCCCTTCTTCAGCTCTGATCTCCAGCATCTGCAGACCTTACTTTCTACTGGAAAAGCAGAGCCAGTCAGGCAGCATCAGAGGAGCAGGAGAGTCAATGTTTCAGGAAGCCATTCATCAGGAAGGTGGGGGTGGAGGAGGGGCTGAGACATAAATAGGAGGGTGGGGATGGGGTAGCTGGGAGAGAGGTAGGTAGATGCAGGTGGGGGTGATGCTGATAGGTCAGAGGAGAAGGTAGAGTGGATAGTTGGAAAGGAAGATAGACAGGTAGGGCAGTTCAAGAGGGTGGTGCCGAGGTGGAGGGTTGGATCTGGAATTAGATGGGGGGGGCTGGTGGGGGGAGATGTGTGTGGGAGATGAGGAAACTGGTGAAGTCCCAGAGGACCATAGCCTGCCCTCTCATTAAAGAGGGGCAACTGGTGGTGGTTTAAACCCGAGGGTCACTGTGCCTCAGGCGAGGGGAGAGGTTGAGAAGGAGAGACCTTCATAGTCACCTCAGCCTGATGTGAGAATTGAAACCCTAATGTTGGTGTCACTCGGCATCATAAATCAGGCATCCAGCCAACTGAGCTAACCAATTCCCCAGTTCTGGATATAGCAATGGTAATGGTGGTGGTGGTGGTGATGATGTTGTTGTATATGGTAACTGAGATCAGCAGAGCAGAGTGAAACACATGACATAGACTCAGAGTGGAGAAGAGTGAAGGGAGGCACTGCACATGTAGGTAGTTGAAGGATTACAGAGAGTGAGAGAGCCTTACTCAAAGTGGAGGATAAATCGGGCCTGCAAGGGACTTAGAACCGGATCAGCTTGGTAAAGTTGTCTCTCTCTCATGGTCCCTGTTCTAGCTGTGTCCACTGGAATCATATATTGCCTTAGATGGATTCATTTTCACCAATCCTTCCCATTGGTCGCAGTCCACGTTACTGATAAAGTTTAACTTCATTGGTCACATTGGGTCCCATTGAAAGTACCTGGGATGGGTTTGGTCGATTTGAGAGAGCAATCTTTCCTGTGAATTTTACTTTAGCCGACTGATACCACAGGAGGAACGATGTCACTCCATGTCCATGAGAGAGTGACATCCAGGGAGCAGGAGAATCAATGTTTCGGGGACAGGCCCTTCATCAGGGGTCTAAGAGGACTTCTGCCAGAAATGTTGATTCTCCTGCTCCTCAGATGCTACCTGACCTGCTGTGCTTTTCCAGCACCACACTCTAATCTCTGATCTCCAGCATCTGCAGTCCTCACTTTCTCCACAGGAGAGTAATTGAATCTTCTTGTAGAGTAAATTGGTTCATTCCAGATTATTTAACAGTTGGTAACATTATATCTCAAACTCACACTTGTCTTAGGGCACAACTGAGCTCAAGGTAAAAGTAACCACAACTATTGCTTTAGCGATGTGCTATTTACAGAGAGAACAACTCAGGAACCCGTTCAGACACATAGCAAACCAATGGAGAAACAGTTAGCTCCACCCAGGAACACTGTGCTCTATAGCTAATGGGTGGAGCTTCTCTAGAGACGTCAGTTAACCCTTTCAAGTCCTACAACACACTGAAGCTCCTGGGACAGTCCTGGTAGTTAGAACCTCAGTGAACTCGATCCATTCAGCAAACTCCCAGAAGTGAAAGGCTTTCGTTTGAAATAGCGTCTTTCACAACTTCACCACATCCCAAAATCGCCATACAGTCAATGAAACACTCTGAAGTGTCCTGGCTGCTATAATGTAGGTGTTGGCATCAGTCGTGCGTTGATGACTGGGTAATCTTTAATGTTAATTAAAACGATAACATAGACTGTCACATGTCACCTTTTTGACACAGGGGTCTTTAATATCCAGTTGGTGAAGGCACTGTTGGAGCACTGTTTTATGTTCTGGTTGCCCTACTATAGGAAGGATGTTACAGAAATATTTGTACGGATGTTACTGGGATTGGAGGGTTTGAGTTGGAAGGAGAGACTAGATAGGCCAAGACTTCTTTCCCCGGCAGCGTAGGAAGTTGAAGGGTGACCTTATAAGGTTTATAAAATCGCAAGGGGCGTAGATGAGATGAACAGTAAAAGTCTTTTCCCTGGGGGAGTTCAAAACGAGAGGGCATCATTTTAGAGTGAGAGGAGACGGATTTAAATGGGACCGGAGGGCAACTTTTTCCACACAGAGGGTGGGTGGTAGGCGGAATGAACTGCCCGAGGGTGTGGTGGATGCAGGTACAGTTACAACATTTGAGAGAGACTTGGACAGATACATGAATAGGAAAGGTTTAGAGAGATAGGAGTCAAATAAAAGCAAGTGGGACTATTTTCCTTTGGGAAACCTGGTTGGATTGAAGGGTCAGTTTCCATGCTGTAGGACTCTGGCTGACAGGAAATCGGGGACGCTATTTAACATCTCACCCAAACAACTGGTACTTACTAAAGTTAAAAAGAAACCTTTATAACAGTGCACACTAATGTTTGACACTATGGTGAGAACACATTACGTTTGATGACACTTTCATTCTCTTTCCTGCCTTAGCTACTCAGTGAATTGTGTGGACAGAACCTGACAGCCTTTTACACAGAGCAGCTGTCGGTAGTGTTGACTAAAACATCACTTTATCATTCTTTCCCAACACCCCAACCCCTCACCCCCACTTTCCAGAAGATAAAACACCCTCCAAGTTAAACTCCCAGATCGGGAAAACAACGTGGGAGCTTCAGCACTGACAGGAGAGCTCTGATGGATTTATGAGGCAGTCTGGGCTGAGGTGAAAGTGACTGAGGCCTTTTCCACTAGGCCGCAGTGTTGACAAGTCTCCCCCACCCCCTCCTCTGCCTGGTGTCAGCATCCGGTTGCAGTTCTTTTGTTGGCCCACTTGTTCAACAATTATTTACTCTTGTGCTGGGGGCACAATGAAGGGTCAACATTCAAAAGGCTTCCATCAATGACGAGCAACAGGCTTGTGAAAATGGAGGACAAACGGACTGACACAGTATGGGGGCACTCCCATCAGATAGAAGAGGGAAGTTCAAAAGATATCACAATCACTTTCAACAACTTGGCTGTTGGCAAAAATATGGGAATAATTAAATAGAAGAATGATATTCTAAAGTTATATTGACAATTTTTAAGAGATAAAAATCTCTAGAAATACTGTTACAAACTTAAGAATAAAGTGAATGTAGAAAACAAAACAAAATTTAACTTTTCTCCATCCTGAATGCGTTGCACTTGGAGGTGCCTCAGTACACGGAGTTGCTAAAATCTAGGGAAATGACTTATTTGGTTTTAAAAATTTCTTTCCCATTTTCTCCCATCCTCTCCAGATCCAGAAAGATCCTGCTGGGGAGATGATGGCCTAGTGGCACTGTTACTGGACTGTTAATTCAGAGATCCGGGTAATGTTCTGGGGAAATCCCATCCGGATGATTTGAAATCAATAAAAATCTGGAATTCATGACCACAAATGGTTTGTTGTAAAGGCCAACATTTGTGCTTTAGGGAAGAAAACTTACGCCTTTACCTTGTCCCTTTGATCAGTGAATCCTGACAGTGTGGAAGCAGGCCATTTGACCCATCGAGTTCCACACTGACCCTCTGAAGAACATCCCACTCAGACCCATACCCCAACCCTATCCCATAGCCCTGCATTTCCCATGCCTAACCCACCTAACCTGTACATCCCTGAACACTATGAATAATTTAGCATGGCCAATCCACCCTAACCTGTACCTCTTTGGGCTGAGGGAGGAAACCGGAGCACCCGAAGGAAACCCACACAGACACAGGGAGAACGTGCAAGCACCACACAGACAGTCACCTGAGGGTGGAGTCGAACCAGTTCTAGCATTTCAATGAACACATTGAATAACTCTTAAAAAACATTTCACTGGAAGTGTTAGTCATTCTTAGGAACTCTCACCCACAGCAGTGTGCCCCTTTAATTAAAGAAGTGTATCAGACATGGCAAACATTTTGTTCATTTAAGTAGGTAGGTTCTGATTTACAACTCTTCAACCAATCAGGCAGCAGCTGCCAGAGATTTGCATCATCTTTCCCTCAACGTCTGCTCCATTGAACAGGAGGAGATTCAGATGGGCCGGGCAGGGAGGCCAATCCAAGCGTCTTACAACCAGAGCGTCTCTCTCCAATTCTAGCAGAGTACAGCCAGCTCACTTTGTGGCCATCTAACTGTTCAGTGTATTAACAATGGAGAGGTCCTGTGGCTCAGCCCTGCCCCTGAGCCAGATTCCTGATGAAGGGCTTTTGCCCGAAACGTCAATTCTCCTGCTCTTCGGATGCTGCCTGACCTGCTATGCTTTTCCAGTATCTCGCTCTCGACTCTGGATCTCTAGCGTCTGCAGTCCCTAGTTTCTCCTCCCTCATAATTCAGCCAACCCAGTTATCATGAGAGTTTGATATAGGGTCATACAGCACAGAAACAGACCCTTTAATCCAACCAGCCCATGCTGACCATAATTGCAAACTAAACTAGTCCCACCTGCCTGCCCCTGGGCAAACAGAGTCTCTACACCAATCACATTTAAAATAGGAATGTCGAGTCCTCAATCTAAAGCTTCTGGAAACACCTTTGAGAGTCGTTCCAGCAAAAACCAACTATAAGAACATTTAAGATTTAAAGCGATGCTTTGTCTGCCTTATGTGTCAATGAGCCCTGGAAGGAGATAAAACTAACACAAGATAAAGCAACCATAAACACGGATGCTGGAGATCGGAAACACACAAAAAACGGAAACTTCTGGAGAAACTCAGCAGGCCTGGCAGCACCTGAGCAGGGTTCCTTTTCTTTCACATATGGGATGTGGGCGTCGCTGGCTGGGCTAGAATTTATTGCCCGTCCCTAGTTGCCCCTTAAGCAGGTGATTGTGAGCTGCCTTCTTGAACTGCCGTAGCCCACCTGCTGTGGGTTGACCCACAATGTCCTTAAGGAGGGAATTCCAGGATTTTATCCCAATGGCACTGTAGCAACGGTGATACATTTCCAAGTTGGGATGGTAAGTGGCTCGAAGGGGGAGTCTTGTAAGGGGTGGTGTTCCTATGTATCTGTTGCCCTGTCCTTCTAGATGGAAGTGGGTTTGGAAGGTATTCACTAAATTCACTTCAATTTATTCTATATATTGATTCAATTTTCAAAAAACATTTCTCATTCAATTTATCATCTATTCTGGACAGGCAAAGTATCTCAAAAAATGAAAAACAGTTGAAGCAAGTGCTTTTACTTTGCCACGATGCTGTGTTGATGCAAGTAATATTACCCACTAATGGGGTATGACTGTTAATCAAATAGATATCTGTCCAGCACAGAGTTGAACAAAGACATGTCAGCATCAGCTGATGCCCGCTAGGAAGAATGTATATCCCAATGCCAGGGTGATCAAATCAAACAACTTGATTGGGGCGGCATGGTGGCTCAGTGGTTAGCACTGCTGCCTCACGATGCCAGGGAGTCAGGTTCGATTCCAGCCTCGGGTGACTGTGTGCAGTTTGCACATTCTCCCAAGGTCTGTGAAGACCTCCTCTGGGTGCTCCAGTTTCCTCCCACACTCCAATGATGTGCAGATTAGGGTGGATTGGCTATGCCAAATTGCCCATGGGAAATGCAGAGTGATAGGGGATTGGGGTGGGTCTGGGTGGGATCCTCTTTGGAGGTCAGTATGGACTCGATGGGCTGAATGACCTGCTTCCACACTAGATTGATTCAATGAACCTGGTTGAGCTGTCACTAACAGGTAGGGTACAAAGACCATGCTCAACCAACTCACGCTTGCAAAACCACAATCAGCCCCTGCTGGATGCCATTCCATGATTGCTCAGCAAGTGCTGTCCAATCCTGTGCACACTTGAACAATCTATGAAGATGATCAGTCAAACACATTATACAGTTCACATGTGCTTGCTGGAAGTGACATACATTCATAACTGGGCCCTGCTCTCTGCAAACAAAAGGAATAGGTTTAAGCCTTGTACCTTTCTTAGATTTCCCAGAAACTCAGAGGCTGTAGTTACCCATTTCTGTCATCCATACCAACACCTTGGCCAATCACAACAGCCTGAGCCAATGAGTCAGCAACCTTTTCTCTTGTAGTATAAATTGTCGTGATGGTTCGAAATTTGGCATTCTTGCATTGGTCCTGACAAGGGCAAGATGGAAAGCTCCCAAACACCTCTCTTTTCAGCAAGAAATGAATGCCTGGTTTAGCAAGAGGTGCAATGAAGCTGGGAAGAAATCCAGTTGGTTTACCCACAACCTAAAGGCAATTAACAGGAGTTTGCACTTCCTCATGTTGACCCTTTAATTGTTTTCTGATATGCCTTGGTTAGACACTCAACTGTACCACTCCTTTCCCAGGGTCTGAGGGATAGGCAATAAAAGTATAGTTAGGGCAAAAAGTGTGGCACATTCCTGGGTTGTGCCATGCTGGGTAAAACATTCCATCGCGTCACAACTGAGTTGGACTTTTACAGGATAATCATTCCCCACAGCCCCTGTGTAACTGAAAAGAAACTGGAAATATGTATTCATAAAATTCACAGCAGCAGAGGGAGGGCGGACAGTAACAGGATACTGTAAGTAACTTAATCAATGTGTCCAATTCAAGCTTCCTTTTTTTTGCTAAATGAATGGGGAAATTTAATATTGCTGTTTGGCAAGCACATTAAATTGCTGTGGCTAACCTCACGGCACGTGGAAACTTAATAGCCCAATTAAACTTTTTTAAATTGGCACGTGAGAAAATAGAAGACCCAGAGAATGAAAGGGAAATGAGTGAGAATGACAGACTGTGGCGAGCAAATTCATTTAATCACTGAAAGGGGGGTCAGCTTCCAATTAGAGCTGGATATCGAGGCCCTTGCTTCAACAGTGGAGTTAGAGACTACTCCGGGAAGCATGGATTTGACTGACAAATTCACATGCACAGAAACATGTGCTGATGTACACTGGTGCACTGACACAGTGCCAAGACAAATACTGGGTACACTGATGCATACGCAGACACACTGATGCACACACACACAGCAGACACAGAGCAGATTTACTCATGCATACACAGCCACACACACACCCCCAAATGCATACAGACACAGATACACATAACCTATGCCAGACACACTGATATGCTAACTTTCACATACAGTGACACGCACACACATACAATAACACAAACACATTGACTACACACACAGCCCAAACACATTGATATAAATACACATGCACACAACCCGACACGTGCACATACATCAGAACGCTGTCACGTTGGCTCTTTATAGTTAGCAGCCCAGACTCAACGGGCTGAATGGCCACCTTCTGTGCAGCAATCGCACAAGGCACTCTCAAACTGTTCTCGTTGCCCTGGCAGGAGAAGGAGTTGGGCAAAACTGTCATCATGGGCTCCATATTCTGACCGACACCCTGGAGAGACACAGTTCATTGCCATGAAGGGTGGGGCTTGAAGGGAACGTGCCTCTGATCAGCATCCCCCACAGCCCATCAACACTTATGTAAAGAATATTGTACACGTGGATAAGGATAGAGAGTGTGCAGAGTGGGAGACAGCGGACAGGAGATCATGCCTCATCGCACTGGGGAGAGTGTGGGCCTGGTGTGGAGGCAGACAGGAGACAAGCAGGATATCTTAAAAGAATACTGAACTACATCAGGGCAGGCCCATTTGGTGGTGTCAACCGTGGCTCCACAGCAGCACTCTGAGCTTTGGGTCAGAGATTCACATTCCACAGACCAAAGGGACTGAGGGAGTGCTGCAGTGCCGGAGGTGCCACTGTATAACAGAGGGAGTGCCACTGTATAACAGAGGGAGTGCGGCAGGGCCAGAGGTGCCACTGTATAACAGAGGGAGTGCGGCAGGGCCAGAGGTGCCACTGTATAACAGAGGGAGTGCCACTGTATAACAGAGGGAGTGCGGCAGGGCCAGAGGTGCCACTGTATAACAGAGGGAGTGCTGCAGTGCCAGAGGTGCCACTGTACAACAGAGGGAGTGCTGCAGTGCCGGAGGTGCCACTGTACAACAGAGGGAGTGCCGCAGTGTCGGAGAGACCACTGTATAACAGAGGGAGTGCCGCAGTGCCGGAGAGACCACTGTATAACAGAGGGAGTGCTGCAGTGTCGGAGGTGCCACTGTACAACAGAGGGAGTGCTGCAGTGCCAGAGGTGCCACTGTACAACAGAGGGAGTGCTGCAGTGCCAGAGGTACCACTGTATAACAGAGGGAGTGCGGCAGTGCCGGAGGTACCACTGTATAACAGAGGGAGTGCGGCAGTGCTGGAGGTACCACTGTACAACAGAGGGAGTGCTGCAGTGTCGGAGGTGCCACTGTACAACAGAGGGAGTGCTGCAGTGCCGGAGGTACCACTGTATAACAGAGGGAGTGCTGCAGTGCCGGAGGTACCACTGTATAACAGAGGGAGTGCTGCAGTGCCGGAGGTGCCACTGTACAACAGAGGGAGTGCTGCAGTACCAGCGGGGCCAATGTATAACAGAGGGAGTGCTGCAGTGTTGGAGAGACCACTGTACAACAGAGGGAGTGCTGCACTGCCGGAGGTGCCACTGTACAACAGAGGGAGTGCTGCAGTGCCGGATGGTGCCACTGTACAACAGAGGGAGTGCTGCAGTACCAGCGGGGCCAATGTATAACAGAGGGAGTGCTGCAGTGTTGGAGAGACCACTGTACAACAGAGGGAGTGCTGCACTGCCGGAGGTGCCACTGTACAACAGAGGGAGTGCTGCAGTGCCGGATGGTGCCACTGTACAACAGAGGGAGTGCTGCAGTACCAGAGGGGCCACTGTATAACAGAGGGAGTGCTGCAGTGTTGGAGAGACCACTGTACAACAGAGGGAGTGCTGCAGTGCCAGAGGTACCACTGTATAACAGAGGGAGTGCGGCAGTGCCGGAGGTACCACTGTATAACAGAGGGAGTGCGGCAGTGCTGGAGGTACCACTGTACAACAGAGGGAGTGCTGCAGTGTCGGAGGTGCCACTGTACAACAGAGGGAGTGCTGCAGTGCCGGAGGTACCACTGTATAACAGAGGGAGTGCTGCAGTGCCGGAGGTGCCACTGTACAACAGAGGGAGTGCTGCAGTGCCGGAGGTACCACTGTATAACAGAGGGAGTGCTGCAGTGCCGGAGGTACCACTGTATAACAGAGGGAGTGCTGCAGTGCCGGAGGTGCCACTGTACAACAGAGGGAGTGCTGCAGTACCAGCGGGGCCAATGTATAACAGAGGGAGTGCTGCAGTGTTGGAGAGACCACTGTACAACAGAGGGAGTGCTGCACTGCCGGAGGTGCCACTGTACAACAGAGGGAGTGCTGCAGTGCCGGATGGTGCCACTGTACAACAGAGGGAGTGCTGCAGTACCAGAGGGGCCACTGTATAACAGAGGGAGTGCTGCAGTGTTGGAGAGACCACTGTACAACAGAGGGAGTGCTGCAGTGCCGGATGTGCCACTGTACAACAGAGGGAGTGCTGCAGTGCCGGACAGACCACTGTACAACAGAGGGAGTGCTGCAGGGCCGGACAGACCACTGTACAACAGAGGGAGTGCTGCAGGGCCGGAGGGACCACTGTACAACAGAGGGAGTGCTGCAGTGTCGGACAGACCACTGTACAACAGAGGGAGTGCTGCAGTGTCGGACAGACCACTGTACAACAGAGGGAGTGCTGCAGGGCCGGAGGGACCACTGTACAACAGAGGGAGTGCTGCAGGGCCAGATGTGCCACTGTACAACAGAGGGAGTGCTGCAGTGTCGGACAGACCACTGTACAACAGAGGGAGTGCGGCAGTGCCGGAGGTGCCACTGTACAACAGAGGGAGTGCGGCAGTGCCGGAGAGACCACTGTATAACAGAGGGAGTGCCGCAGTGCCGGAGGGTCCACTGTATAACAGAGGGAGTGCGGCAGTACCAGAGGGGCCACTGTATAACAGAGGGAGTGCTGCAGTGCCAGAGGGGCCATTACATAACAGGGAGCTCAAGGCAATGTCGAAATCCCACCGTGCTATTTTGAAGAGGGGAACGCGTTCGCCCTCGGTATCCCGGCCAACAATTTTAATCAAACATCCAACGATCTGGTATTTATCATTGGTGTGATCTTACAGCACAGTAGGAAGGACACTGCACTATCTACTTCAAAGCAGTAACCTTTGCTGGCCTCAGGGTGCTCTGACAGGGATTGCACCAATGAAGGAAGGAATGAAACATGCCCAAGTAATTTGGGATGTCCTGCTCCAGCCAAGAGAGCGGAGTGTTTGGCAGCAAACACACAGCAAGCCTCCTGCTGACAGGTGCCGGTTAATTCAATTAAGAGAGCTAAGCAGCGCTAAAGCACCTGCATATTCGCACAACCCAGTTAACACTCACGCTCTTGACAGGCCAAGTATTGTTGGCACGGGCTGGTTATAAATCTTTTGAAACCCATCCAAAACAAGGAGCTGTGCCAGAGGGGCTTGTGGTGAGTGTTCTTTGAAAGCTTGGCTTGGCCTCCTGCCAAACATCACAGTTTCAATTTTCATACGAACAGATGGCAGCTATTACCAACACTGGTTTGTGGTACAGTTACACTAATAACCTCTCAACTCTGTCAAGAAATATACTACTCGCTATCTTTCATTGCTCTCCTCTGCAGCAACCTCCCAACTCCCTCAAACTGCTTAATACATCAGCGGCCTGTTTAACACTCATCCGAACCACCCTGCTTCTCACTCCAGCAAGCTCTGCAGTGAGCAGCGGTCACAATTCAGGATCCCACATCCGTGTTTCACAATCATTGAAATGATTTGAAATACTCCCCCCCACCCCAACCCCCTCCTCTCCACTGGGCTGATGACAGGCAAGACACAAGAGAAAAGGCATGGAGATAGAAAGAGGTTAAGAGAGAGCAAGAGCACGCGAGAGACTGACAGCGCAAGAGAGGACCAGAGAGCATGAAAGAGAATGATAGAACCTGGGAACACAGAGAGGGATGCATGAGGGAGAGAGAGAGAGAAATACTGAACATGAGTGAGGGAGAGAGGGCATAACAGTGAGAGAGAGCAGGAGCGATAGAGAAAGTGAGAGAGAGAGAGAGAGAGAGAGCGAGCGAGCGAGCGAGCAGGCGTGTAGATAGGAGAGAAGCTAATAAGAGTAAAGAAAAAGGAGTAAGTGCCCAGTTACTAACAGAACACAGTCATTTTCATCCCCTGGTCGAGGATGGCAGTAAGGAATTGGAAAGGCCACTTCAGATACGAACATAGGATTTAGATTAGATTCCCTACAGTGTGGAAACAGGCCCTTCGGCCCAACAAGTCCACACCGGCCCTCCGAAGAGCAACCCACCCAGACCCATTCCCCTACATTTACCCCTTCACCTAACACTATGGGCAATTTAGCACGGCCAATTCACCTGGATTGTGGGAGGAAACCGAAGCAATCGGAGAAAACCCACACAGACACGGGGAGAATGTGCAAACTCCACACAGACAGTTGCCTGAGGCGAGAATTGAACCCGGGTCTCTGGTGCTGTGAGGCAGCAACGCTAACCACTGTGCCACCGTGCCGCCCAAACTTAGAACATCAAAATGAAACGGAACAGTGCTTGGTCCACATAACCTGCCCACTCAATTCTTTTTCTCTCAACACCCAGCATCAATTTAACATTATCCAAATCGCAAAACAACAAAAACTCGGGATTTCACTACAGAGGTCACCAATTCCTTCTCCATTTTGGTCTTCCTAATCCATTACTGCCTTTACCGAAGGGTAATAAACCTCAGCACAGACCAACATGTTTCCACACTGTCCGGGGAAATGGAACAGTTTTCAAAAGAAAGAAGGAACTTTTATACTGGGGCTTCAAAGTTATGCTAAGTCCTTGGGAATTCAGAGGAAACCACAGAGAGAAAGACTTACATTTTTATTGGTGCTTGGCCAGGACTTCCCAAAGTGTTTCACAAGTAAAGTTACATACTTGTGACATGTAATGACTGTTGCAATCAGAGAGCAGACTGACTCTATCCTGTGGCCATTCGGTCCATCATTAATGCCTGAATATTAAGCTCTGCTGCCCTTGGTCTGCTGTTGTAGCCACCAAATGTCTCCTCTCCGGTCAGTCAATGCTCTCGGAGGCCTTTACTGAATCCCCACTGTCCAAGTGCAGTCCATGTCTCAAACTAAAACTTAACCGCTCGGGAAAAAAAGTGAGGACTGCAGATGCTGGAGATCAAAATCGAGAGCATGGCGCTGGAAAAACACAGCAGGTCACGCAGCACCCAAGGAGCAGGAGAACTGACGTTTCGGGCTTATGATGTTCAAGCACACAGACATCATATCATTCAAAAGGAGACTGGAGTCACTCATGCCCAGTTTATTTTCTGGATGATAGCACATCCTTACCCGATCTGGCCTACATGTGACTCCAGACCCACAGCAAAGTGATTAACACTTAACTGCCCACTGGGCAATTAGGGATGGGCGATAAATGTTGCCTGGCCAGTGATGCCCTCATCTTGTGAATGAATAAAAGGAAAATAAAAATCTGGCCTTTCTTTGCTGGCCAACCCCCCCCCCCGAAGTTGCTATAACTAAGTGGCTTCCTAGGAAGGAGAGCTAATGGAGAAGCAGCACTAAACTCGAAGTATTAACTTCTGCCCCATAGTTACTGCCAGACCTGCTGAGTTCCACCAGAAATTTCTGTTTTCGGGTCAATCACCTTCGTTTGGGGCCGTTAGTCATGAAACAGCCATAAGGATTGAATTTCCTGATCTGAAAAAGCACACATTTTTGAGTAAACTGTAGAATTCCTACATGTGGAAACAGGACCATTGGCCCAACAATCCACATCAACCCTCCAGAGTCACCCATCCAAACCCATTCCCCTACCAGATTACTGTACATTTACTCCTGACAAATGCACCTAACCTACACATCCCTGAATAGGATGGGCAATTTAGCATGGCCAATTCACCCGACCTCCACATCTTTGGATCGAATTCTGTCTTAGCGAATCATTAGAGATCCGGTCAAAGATCTGTGCCGCCTGGAGTTGAAGGATCCGAGTCTGCAGGAATCTCTGAAGGGTAATGTGATCTCTTTGGACGGTTGGAGGAAGCCGGAGCACCCAAAGGAAACCCACACAGACCCAGGGAGAACAAGCAAACTCCACACAGACAGACAGTCGCCCGAGGGTGGGATCAAACCTGGGTCCCTGGCACTGTGAGACAGCAGTGCTAACCACCGTGCCACCCCGCCTGGGTCACTAAAGTCCTTTTGGGAAGGAAATCTGCCATCCTTACCCAATCTGCCTGAAATGTGACCCACAGCAATGCATTAGACTTTGAGCTGGCCTCTGGATAATCAGGGATGGGGCACAAATGCTGGACTAGCCAGCGACGTCTACACTGCGTCAAAGAGTATTTGTTTAAAAAGTCCAGATCTTTGGTTTATTTGAACAAATAACCAATAAACTTCAGTTAAGAAAAAAAATAAAATTGAAGATAAAATTATTTTTACAAGAGGTTTACGGGTCCGATCCTTTATTTACAAAATTGAAGATCCAACCAAACAGAACCCCAATCCATTACTTTGCTATTTTGGGGTGTGTAATTGTTACAGCGAGCACTGTATATCCACCAGGTCACCATGCCAACCCTATAGATGAACCACAACAGAAACAAATCAGGTTTTTCTTGAGAGGGTTGGCTTATGAGGAGAGATGGAGTAGACTGGGACCATACTCATTGCAATTTCGAAGGAGGCGGCTGGGGATATCTTTTAGAAACATATAAAATTATGACGGGAATAGATAAAATAGAAGGAGGGAGGTTGTTTGCACTGGCGGGGCCTGGTCTCAAAATAAGAGGAAGCAGATTTAGGACCAAATTTGAGGAGGAACGTCTTCACCCAAAGGGTTGTGAATCTGTGGAATTTCCTGTCCAGTGATGCAGTTGAGGTCACCGCATTGAGTGTTTTTAAGGCAAAGATAGATCAAATTTTGAAGAATAAAGGATTTAAGAGTTATGGTGAGCAGGTGAGTACATGGAGCTGAGTCCACAAAAAGATCAGCCATAATCTTATTGAATGGTAGGCAGGCTGGAGAGGCCAGATGGCCTACTCCTGCTCCTAGTTCTGATGTTCTTACGACAGGGAGAAACTATTGCTACTGGCAGGAGGTTGGATCATCAGGGGAGATAGATTCAAGTTAATTAGCAAGAGAAGTCAATTGAGAGTTTTTACTCCAGTTGCTTGAAGAGGCAATCTCTCAATGAAAGAAGGATGTGCTCTCTTGGAGTCAGCTTCCTCATGAACAAGAGTGCAACGACGCTTAGGGAATGATCCAGGCGGGCAGGATGGACCCAATGGCCTCCTGCTTCACCATAACATTTCCGACACTCCGTGAGTGAGCTTCCTCCAGGTGAGAGGAGGAAAGCAATTCTCTGCGGTCCAGGTGAAGTAGAGAATCGAGTCACCGCTACATTGACTAGTCACCAACACTGCAGGCTGGGTCCCATCCACATGTTGTAACACCAGCAATGGGATGGAGCATAGCTCCGACCTCTTCAGCTGATCCCACGCCTGGTTATCTCATGCTTCAAAACCGAAAAATTCACTACTCGCCCAGCGTTCGCATAGAAAGCAGCCAGTGGAACAAGGACAGCCCAATCCTTCATACTCCAAGCCATTCTTGAGCTACTTTTCCCAAATGCGATCTGTAAAGAGCACGAGAAGATGGTACAAAGGTGCTCCGATAGTTCCCATCTCTCCTGGGCCTTACACTCCTGATCCTATTGCAGTCATTTTGACAGATAGAAACTTGTACGTTCAAACTATGGTTCCACACACACCACACACAGTAGCTAGACTCTGGGCAGGGGTCACCGCTGTATTGAATAATCTCAAAACAATCCTCATTTCTCACTAATCCTAACTGAAAATACAGCGGTGAGCAAGATCAGGAGACCATGTTACGACAAGCCAGGCAGGACAAGGGAAATTGTGAGTACGTGAGAAGGAAATATTGATTGCATTGTGTCATTAGGTGGGGCGGGGGAGAGGGAATGGTTCATAAACACCAGTGTGGATTAGTTGGTCCAAATAGCTGCTTTCCAAATGGTCATGTCAACATAGATTGGATGTGGAGCTCCACAATTAGTTTGTTGTATAAGGAATCTGAACTGAGCAATCTGTTGCTGCTTTGTGTTCGAATGTACACAACCATCCTTAAGCTAATTATTAACATGCTGGATCAGAACTGCTTTGACATTAGTTTAGGTGCACTAACCTTGACTCTACAACTGGCTTCAATCCCCAACTTGGCTGCAGCACAAGCAGAGCTGCTTGGCAATTACAATTGTTCATGATCGTGCTCGAGAAAATTCATTCCTCTTTTGTGCAAATAGGAGAGGTGTATCACGTATCCGAGACTGACTGTATCGCCATGGGAATACTTAGCAAAATAGCTATAGACTGACAAAGCGGCCAATAGTCAATGACCGTTGAGCCAGTGTATGAATACAGCCTGTATGCACCTTTGGAGATAACTGTGCACATTCTAGGACAGGCGTCACAGGGAAGAGAACACCAAGAATTCAGGTGACTCTGAAGTTCCAAGTTTGCCATTAGGAAGAACAGGACTACTACTGGACTACGTTCTCCCCCATTGCAGGGCATACTGAACTGATACAGTCAGTTTGATGTTGCTAACTGAAATCCAGGCACGCGATCGAGAAGCCTTACCTGTTTGAACTGTTCTTCATAACCCCAATCATGGTGGCTTGCAGGAGATTTCAAATGTGCTGGACTCGGGGAAATGGCCTGACTGTTTCCCTGCTGTTGGGATTGTCCGCTAACGGATGGACGGTGAGCGGGCGGGGCCCTCTGACCAGACAACATGGCCGCGGGCCGTTTCCTGAGATACTCCACGTCCTCCTCTTCGCCGTCGTCCTCCTCGTCGAGCTCACCCCTCACCGCGTCCTCGTCCTCCAGCTCGCTGGCGGCGTCCTCCCGTTCAAAGGCGTCGTCCTCAGCTTCCGAGTCCTCGCTGCTCTTGTCGGAGCCCTGCGGGACGGCGAGTGCCGATTGGCGGGCCAGGGCGGCGACCAGCGGTGATGCCGGCGGAGATCTGGACGAGGCTGCTGCCATCTGCTGAGCGTAGAAGATGCGGGCGTGGTGGACGTCCCGGTCCTTCCTCTCCCTGCCCTCCATCTCCAAGCGCACTTGCTGCTGCCTCTGTAAATGCTCCATCACAGCTTCCAGCTTCATCCCCTGATGATGGAACTGAGAGCTTCCAGTCAGAACCAGATTCAACTCTTCTCCAGTGGTTAAGCCAGGCTGTCAAAAAACAAAACAAGAAGAGAACTCACATTAACCACTCGTTGGCATCATTGACTGTACCATCTGCAAGCCAACACTCTGATTGCCATCAAACACACTTGCTTCTTGACATTTGCGAACGTTGCCCCACTACGCTCTTCAAACCCAGATAGTTCTCCCCCTTCCACCTGCGACAGGGGAAATAGTTTGTATCCCTCGAATCCTTATCTGGGCTGACACCAATTGTTAAAGTTTCACCTTAGACTGTAACATTTTTAAAAAAAGTTTTGCAATTTACATATGAAAGAGGTCATTCTAACAGATGAGAGACTTAACAAATAATCAAATAATCAAGGTATTTTTCAATGTACAATTTCAGTTACATCACACTGTAAACTTCTGCTACAAATTGTGTGTCTTACAACTGTGTATTTCACAACCATCTGATGAAGGGGCAGTGCTTCGAAAGCTAGTGCTTCCAATTATTGGACCAATTGTTGGACTATAACCTAGTGTAGTGTGATTTTTAAACTTTGTACACCCCAATCCAACACCAGCATCTCCAAATAGAAGCCTTCCACAACCTTAACCACTCCAATTCCATCATCTGCTCATCTTCTGTACTTTTGACAATCTGCAAACTCTAAGTCTTCCAGTGGATATCACACCGATTTTAAATCCGACTGTGAAAGAAAAGAACTGCAGATGCCGAAGATCTGAAATAAAAACGGAAATTGCTGGAGAAACTCAGCAGGTCTGGCAGCGTCTGTGGACAGAAAACAAGTTAGCACTTAGAGTTCAGCGACACTTCTGCAAAACTGTTAACAGTTAGGAAAATGTACATAAATACTTGCAGTTCCGAAAAGTGTCACTGGGCTTGAAGCATCAATTTTGTCTCTCTCTCTCTACAGATACTGCCAGACCTGCTGAGTTTCTCCAGCATTCTCGGTTTTAAATCTTATTTGGATGGGTATTTAGAGTCATTGAGCCATACAGCACAGAAACAGACCCTTCAGTCCAACCAGCCCATGCTGACCATAATCTCAAAGTAAGCGAGTCCCACCTATCTGCGCTTAGCCCACATCCCTCCAAACCAGTCCAATTCATGCACTTATCTAAATATCTTTTAAGTATTGTAACTCTACCCACATCCACCACTACCTCTGGAGGGTCATCTCACACACTAACCATATTCTTTTTTTTTAAAAACACAGTTGCCCCTTTTAAATCTTTCCCCTGTCACCCGAATACTGTGTCCCCAGTTGTGAAATACTCTATGGAAAAGACACCTGTCATTCACTTTACCTATGCCCCTCGTGTTTATAAACCTCTATAAAAGGTCACCTCTCAACCTTCTACTCTCTAGTGAAAAAGTCGGTCCAGCCTCTTCCTTTAACTCAAACCCATCAGTCCAAGCAACTCTTCTGCTATCCATCCCTAATTGTCCTTGCATCTTATGAAAGTTTTGGAGGCATTTATTATGGATTTGGAATCAGATGGAGGCCAGTCGGGATAAGGACAGCAGATTTCCAGCCCCTAAACGACAGTGCTGGACCAAATGGACTTTCAAAGAACAAAACAATGATAGTTTGTGGTCGTCGTTACGGAGACAACGAACAACTGCAGATTTATTAATTCCATTTAAATTCCACTGACTGCTGGGATTTGAACTCATGACCGAGAACTTTAGCTTAGTTCGAACATTGCCTTCTGCCCTTCATTCATCACATGATACCAACTTCAGATATTCTTCTAAGAATCTTGCTTACCGAACACAATAAATAAAATGAATTAGATGTTCAAATACACAGCCATACTTTCAGAAACTTTGGTGAATTAGGGACATGACACGTGAACTAATATTTGGAATCCTCTGATAACAGTCACAGACTCACACAGCACGGAAACAGACCCTTCGGCACAACTCATCATACTGACCAGGTTTCCCAAAATTAAACTAGACCCACTTGCCTTTGTTTGAACTGTATCCCTCTGAACTCGTCCTGCCCAATGTTCCTGTCCAAATGTCTTTTAAATGTTGTTATTGTACCAGCCTCCACCACTTCCTCTGGCAGCTTGTTCCATACACGCACTACCCTCTGTGTGAAAACATTATGCCTCAGGTCCCTTTTAAATCTTTCCCCTCTCGCCTTAAACCTACGCCCTTTTGTTTTGGGCTCCCGCACCCCAGAAAAAAGACCGTAGCTATTCACCCTATCCATGACCTTCATGATTTTATAAATCTCGATAAGGTCACCCCTCAGCCTGTCACTCCAGGGGAAAGAAGTCCCAGTGGTTAGTGCTGCTGCCTCACAGCGCCAGGGACTCGGGGTTGGTTTCAGCCTCAGGCGACTGTCTGTGTGGAGTTTGCACATTCTCCCCGTGTCTGTGCGGGATTCCTCCCGCAGTCCAGGATGGATTGGCCATGCTAAATTGCCCATTGTGCCCAGGGATGAGAAGGCTAGATGGACTAGCCATGGGCAATTCTTCAAGGTTATAGAGTAGGGAGGTGGGTCTGTGTGCAATGCTATTCAGCGGGGTAGTGTGGACTCAATGGGCCGAATCGCCTGCTTCTACAATGTGGAGATTCTTTGATTATATCCTGCCTCTGCTTATAACTCAAACCTTGAAGTATAAAACCTAACCGTTCTTCCATAACCTTTACCTATTAAAAAGGACAAAGATTTTGTTTTGCTCTTTCATAGTGTTGGCTCTGCCCACGTACTGTTGTCTGTCCCTAACTAAAATCTGATTGAAGATTTGTAACAGCACACAAGCCAACATCCATGCTCAGACAACAACTCACTAGAACAAAGGACCCAATACCCAGCATGAGCCAAACTAACGTAGTTTACAAAATACCATGTAAGGACTGCACAAAACACTATATAGGACAAACAGGAAGACAGCTAACAATCCGCATCCATGAACATCAGCTAGCCACAAAACGACACGACCAGCTATCTCTAGTAGCCATACACTCGGACAACCAGCAACATGAATTTGACTGGGAAAACACCACTATCATAGGACAAGCCAGACAGAGAACAGCCAGAGAATTCCTAGAAGCATCCCCAAACTCCATCAACAGACACATTGACCTGGACACCATATACAAACCACTACAGCTGAAACGGACACCCGGAAGCGGCAAGAACAAACCAATATAAATACCGGAAGAAACATCAAAGCAGCGCTTCACACGAGGCTCCAACAGCACTGATGATGTTCCCTAGCCAGGGAACGAAACGTTTGCAGCAAAAACTTCCAGCTCGGCGAGCAGAACCACAACATCTGTCCCTAACTGCCCAGGAGGAGGCAGTGTTGAGCCAGCATCTTTCATTGCTGCTCTCCTTGTTGAGATGCCCTCAGGAGGAAGTGACAGGACTTCGACGCAGTGACAGTGAAGGAAAAGCTGATATATTTTAACTCAGGACGATGTGGGGTTGGACGGATACTCGAGATATTCCATGATCCCATGCCTCTGCTGCTTTGTTCTTCTAGATAGTTGAGGTTCCGGAACTGGAAGGTTCACGTTGAATAAATCTTGGCGAGTACTTCTTGTAGAGGGCACTCAAGGATGCCATCACAGCATGTGGTGGTGGAGAGGCAGTGAACGTTGAAGGTGCTGGATGCGGTGGCAATCAAATGAGCTGCTTTGCCTTGGTCAGGTCGTTTAACCAGAGAGCCAAACAGTGTCAACACAAAGCTGGGTGCCAACAGAAGCCTACTCTATGCCACAAAAACTGAAATGGCTGGGAAAACTCAGCAGGTCTGGCATCATCCGTGGAGAGAAAGCAGAGTTAACATTTCAGGTCCAGTGACCTTTGATCAGGACTGCTTGATGGCAAATCGATTAGGTTGCGAAGACCTTACAAACCAAGCTCCTCAGTGTAATGGCAGACACCAATGAGTGAAATCCACGAGCTTAACCTGAAGTCACAAAGGATCATTTCCTCGGGTGATTGATTAGCTCCCCTGGTTAGATGGCTGAGGGGCAAAACAACAGCCCAATTCCTGCTTCAACTCCAGCTTAGAATTGCGCTCCATGCCTGAGGGTGACCAGCAATAGCAAAACACTACATGTCAAAAAGATGGCTTCAGGGTGAAGCATCAGCTGACGATGTGCTTGCAGGTCATCCTTCAGGTAGTGTACATGTGCCGTATCAACGTGTGCAGCGTGCAGTGCCTGGCAGCAGCAATCTCAAACAAAGAAACACAGAGCAGCTTCCAACCTTAAAACACAGGGTAACCACTGAGACTGTGAAGAGCCCCTACATTGATTTGGAGGGGTCTGCTCGTTGTGAGGTTTCAGGGTGAAATCGGGGTCTGTGTTCCCGAGAGGGATTTCATCACATTTCACCCAGCAATCAAAACCCAACTCACTTCCAACATTAGTTTTCTGCTGATTTGCCAGTGCTTGGGGCTGGGACGGAGTGACCTGGGGGACAAATCACTTCGGAATTCCTTCCCTATTAAATTATTTTCAACAACAGTTGTCCATTTCTTTTCTGGAATATGATTTGGTTTGATTTACTGTTGTCCCTTGTACCCAAGTACAGTGAAAGGTTTTGTTTTGAGAGCAGTCCAGGGTGCTTACACAGGGCAAGGCATACAAGGCTACAGCTGCACAGGGGATGCACAAAGCAAGATCAATATTAGATTTAAAGTTGGAGAGATCCCTTCAGCAGTCTAATAACAGCGGGGAAGAAGCTGTTCTTGAATCTGTTGGTGCGTGTGTTCAAGCTTCTGTATCTTCTGCCTAACGGAAGAGGTTGGAAGAGAGCATTACCAGGGTGGGAGGGGTCTTTGATGATGTTGGCAGCCATTCCGTGGCAATGAGAAATGCAGATTCATGGATGGGAGGTTAACTTCCGCGGTGGTCTGCTGTGTTTACAACTCTCTGTAGTTTTGTACAGTCCTGGGCAGAGCAGTTGCACCCGGACAGAATGCTTTCCATAGTGCATCTGTAAAAGCTGGTGAATAATTCCTCTTCTTCTCATGAGCTATGGATAACACTCTCATGTCTGAGTCAGAGGTTTGAGTCCCTCTGCTGACCCTTGAACCCAGGCTGACATTCCAGTTCAGTACTGAGGGAGTACTGCATTGTCAGAGGTACTGTCTTTCAGCTGAGATGTTAAACAGACTTGTCTTGGGGGTCTGACAAAGAGTCGCTGGACTTGAAAGAGAAACATCTGTTTCACTCTCCACAAATGCTGCCAAACCTGCTGAGCTTTTCTAGCACTTACTGTTTTTATTGCTAACACTAACTGCCCAGTTGGTCAGCCAGTTATAGGAAGGATATTGTTAAGCTGGAGGGGGTTCAGAAGAGATTTACCAGGATGTTGCCAAGTAAGGAAGGTTTGAGTTATAAAGAAAGGCTGGGACTGTTTTCATCGGATCACAAGAGGTTGAGAGGCGACCTTATAGAAGTTCATAAAATTTTGAGGGGTACAGATGGAGTTAACATTAGTTGTCTTGAAATCCCCCATCCTAGGGAAAAGACTAGGAGCACATTTTTAAGGAGAGAGGAAAAAGAATGATAAAGATGTGAGGGGCATTTTTTTTTGTTTACCCAGAAGGTGGTTCTTGTGTGGAATGAACTTCCAGAGGAAGTGGTGGATGTGGGTACAATTCCGATTGTTAAAAGACTTTTGGATAAGTACATGAATAGGAAAGGTTTGGAGGGATGTGGGCCAGGAGCAGGCAGGTGGGATTATGTTCGGCATGGACTGGTTGGAGCGAGGGGTATGATTCTATAACTAAGAGTCTAGCTCAGAGGAAGGTTCGGAATCTGTTCACAGTCTGGACAGATTTCCTTCTCTGAAGTAGGCACTAATGAACCAGATGGAATTTTTAAATCAACAATCCGGACATTTCACAGATTACTAAGACAGATTCCAGATTTATTAAAGTGCATTTAAATTCCCCAGCTGGTGTCATGGGATGTTAGCCCACCTTTCCAGATTACTAGCTCTATCATTTGGATGACTAACATGAGAGATTTAACCACAATTTGAACATTCTCAACATATGAGCTACTGAGCAAATGTGTATTTAGTGACTCAAGTCTTTCCTTTTAAAATAATTGTGTCAATTTTTCTTGAGCCAAGCTGGCTGGTTTGCAAATTCCACAGATAATAGAGCAGTTTGCAATCCTTAAAATTTTGGATAATGGAGTCTTCCTTCCTTATTCCGATGCTGGAAATCAATGGTCCTGATGGTAAAGATTAGACATTTTCTACACCAGGTCCCAGTTTTGCATTTTCATAGTTTAAAAAAAATGCCCATTGCACAGTGATTTCTGTAACATCACTCAGCTGCTTGATTCAGCTCAACTTCTGTTGAATCCATCAGGTATACTTCTGTTCATTTGAGATTTGAAGAATTGCAGAATCCCTACAGTGTGGAAACAGGCCATTCAGCCCATCGAATCCACTTTGACCCTCCAAAGAGCATCGCATCCAGACCAATACCCCTTACCTATCCATGTAACCCGGAATTTCCCACGGCTTATCCACCAGCTCTGCACATCAAAGAATCCAACTGGCTGGTCTCTCCGATTCTACCCTCCAGAAACATGGGCTCATCCAAAGCCCCGCTGATCGTTTCTCACCGCGCATTTCTCGTTCATGCCATGTGCTCAATGCTGAGTCCCAGTCTAGCAATGTGTTGATTTTAACATTTTTAATCCTGGTTTTCAAATCCGTCTGCGATCTCGCCCCTCTCGGCCTCCACCAGCCCCACAACACTCCGAGCTCTCTGGGCTCCTCCAATTGTGATTGCTCCATCGCTGCTGGCCGTGTCTTCAGATTCCAGGGCATCGAGTTCTGGAATTCCCTCTCCCACATGCTACCTCACTCTCCTCCTGGAGGAGAGTTCTTGAAGCCTCCAATATTGACCGAATATTTGGTCATTTGAACTGACATTCACCTTGGGCAGCACGGTGGCTCAGTGGCTAGCACTGCTGCCTCGCAGCACCAGGGACCGGGTTTGATTCCAGCCTTGGGTGAGTGTCTTTCTCCCAGTGTCTGTGTAGGTTTCCTCCCATTGTCCAAACATGTGCAGGTCAGGTGAATTAGCCTTGCTCAATTGCCCATAGTGTTCATGGATGTGTAGTCAGGGAAAATGTAAAGTAATAGGGTAGGGGATTGGGTCTGGGTGGGATACTCTTTGGAGGGTCAGTGTGGACTTGTTGGGCCAAATGGCCTGTTTCCACACTGTAGGGATTCTAAGAACTTTTATGAAGAGTATGTTTTGTTTGATCATACTCCTGTAGAGTTCCTTTGGGCCACTCCATTACATCACAAGCACTATTAAAAGAACATTAGAAGCCAACATCTAGAAGCAGCAGTAGACAATTCAGCCCCTTGAGCCTAGTCCACCTCTCAACACCATCACGGCTGATCTCATCTCAGCTTCAACACCATTTTCCTGCCAGCTCTCCATAACCCTTCAACCCATCACTAATTAAAAGCATGTTTCCTTCTTTAATTTACTCAATGCCCCTGCCCTCTCGGGGAGTGAATTCCACACATTCATGACCCTTCGAGAGAAATTGTTTCTCCTCTCATCGGCTTTAAATCTGCCCCACCCCTTATTCTAAAACGATGATCTCGCTCTCGAGACTGTCCCACAAGGGGAAACATCCTCGCTGTGACTACTTTGTCAATCCCCTTTAGCATCTTGTAGATCTCAATCAGATCTCCTCTTGCTCTTGTCAACTCCAAAGAGGATAAGCCTAAACTGCTCAAACTCTTCATAACTTGGTCAGTGCACAATGACTTATGTCCCACTTTGTGCCACGTGGATACAAAATTCCCAGAATGAGCGAACTGGAGAGAGCCAAGCAATCACATGAACAAACTTAACACCTTACTTTTGATATTTATCTTACAGGTTGCTTAAAGGAGATGCAAAGTCAAGCCTTTTCTTATGCACTCAAGAGTCATAGAGATGTACAGCATGGAAACAGACCCTTCGGTCCAACCCATCCATGCCGACCAGCTATCCCAACCTAATTTAGTCCCACCTGCCAGCATCCGGCCCATATCCCTCCAAACCCTTCCTATTCATTTATCCATCCAGGTGCCTTTTAAATGTTGCAATTGTACCAGCCTCCACCACTTCCTCTGGCAGCACCACCCTCTGTGTGAAAAAGTTGCCCCTTAGGTCTCTTTAATATCTTTGCCCTCTAGTTCTGGGCTCCCCCATCCCAGGGAAAAGACTATCTATTTATCCTATATGTGCCCTTCATGATTTTGTAAACCTCTATAAGGTCACCCCTCAGTCTCTGACTCTCCGGGAAAACAGCCCAATCAGGAATGGAAGCAAGAAAACTAAATTTAAAAAGGGAACAACAATTTAAATGAACTGCTTTTCTTTCCTTCTCTGTGATCGGTTTCTGAATGAATCAAAGCCTTTAATATTTTTTATATAAAGGAATCAAGGGCAGCATGCGAAAAGCAGGGGAGTTGCAGATTACCAGATCAGTCATGATCTCACTGACTGGTGGAGCAGACCCTGATGGGTTGAGTGCCATAATACTGCTGCGAGACCTTAGGGCTTTATCCCTGTCCTGATGAATAGAAAATTGAGTCATACAGCAAGGAAACAGGCCCTTCAGTCCAATTAATCCACACCGAACATGTTCCCAAACTAATCTAGTCCCACCTGCCTGCATTTGGCCCATATCCCTCCAAACCGTTTCTATTCCCATACTTACTTTAAAAGTTCTTTAAATGTTATAACTGTACGTGCATCCACCACTTCCTCTGGCAGTTCATTCCACATGCGAGCCACTCTGTATAAAAGACATTCCCTTGTGTCTTTTTTTTAACCTTTCACCTTGAAAAGGTATACCCCCTAGTTTTGAATTCCCCCACCCTAGGGAAAAGGCCCTTGCTATTCATCTTATCTATGCCCCTCATGATTTTTAAAAAGGTCAACCCCTCAATCTCCTACTCTCCAGTGAAAAAAATTCCCAGCCTGTCTTTATAACTCTAGCCTTCCCATTCCCAGCAACATCCTGGTAAATCTTTTCTGAACCATCTCCAATTTAATAATATCGTTCTATGGCAGGGACACCAGAACTCCAGAAAAGGCCTCACCAATGTCCTGGACAAGCTCAACATGACATGTAACTCAGTCATTAGGTCTGAGCACTGAAGGCAAGTGTGCCAAACACCTTCATAATCATCCTGTCTATATGTGATGCAAAGTTAAAAAAAATGTACCTGAACCCATAAGTATCTGTTCTACAAAACTACCCTGGGCCCTACCATTAATTGTACAAGTCCTGCCCTGTTTGTTTTACCCAAATGCAATATCTCACATTTATTCAAATCAATCTCCTTCTGCCACTCCTCAGCCCATTGACCCAATTGTTCAAGATCTCTTTGTAATCTTAGATAACCGTCTTCACTGTCGAATATACCACCAATTTTGGCGTCATCTGCAAACGTATTAACAACACATCCTAAATTCTCTTCAAAACCGTTTACATAAATGATAACCAACAGTGAACACAGTACAAATCCCTGTGGAACACCATTGGTCACAGGACCCCAGTTCCAGAAACAACCCTCCAATACCTTCCTCTCTTTCCTACTGTAAAGCCAATTTTGTATCGAACTGGCAAGCTCATCCTGAATCCTGAATCCCATGTGATCTAACTTTACTAATTAGTCTAGCATTCGGAACCTTGTCAAAGGCTTTACTAAAGTCCACGTAAACAATGTCTACTGCTCTGCCCTCAATCTTTTTGGTTACT
Organism: Hemiscyllium ocellatum; assembly: GCF_020745735.1. Classification (NCBI taxonomy): domain Eukaryota; kingdom Metazoa; phylum Chordata; class Chondrichthyes; order Orectolobiformes; family Hemiscylliidae; genus Hemiscyllium; species Hemiscyllium ocellatum. The sequence goes on along the minus strand of NC_083442.1, from coordinate 27,494,778 downwards.
TCCTCAAAAACTCAAGTTTGAGAGTCACAACTTCCCTCACCACAAAACCATGCTGACTATCCCTAATCAGTCCTTGCCTCTCCAAATGCATGTGATATCCTATCTTTCAGAATCCCCTCCACCAACTTACTGGATGTCAGACCCACAGGTCTATCGTTCACAGGCTTCTCTTTACTGTCTTTATTTAAGAAAGGCTATGTTAGCCACCCTCCAGTATCTCACTTACAGTTATAGATAATGCAAATACTTCTGCTAGGGACCCTGCAATTTCCTCCCTAACTTCCCACAACATCCTGGGATGTACTTGACCAGGTCCCAGAGATTTATCCAACTTTATATTTTCTAAGACTGCCAGCATTTCCTCTTCTGTAACATTAACCGTTTTATAACATCATTATTTCCCCAAATTCCATGTCCTCCATTTCTTTCTCTCTAGTAAAAACTAATGTGAAATATTAATTCAGTATCTCTCCCACCTCCTGAGGTTCAACATATTGACAACCTCATTGACCTTTAAGGGGCCCTGTTCTCTCCTTAGTTGTTCTTTTGCTCTTAATGTACTTGCACAATCTCTTTGGATTATCCTTAACCTTATCAGGCAAGGCAATCTCATGTCTGCTTTCTGCTCTCCCAATTTCCCTCTTAAGAATGTCTCTATACCCTTTACACTCTTCAAGAGATTCACTTGATCCAAACTGACTATAACTAAATCCTCAATCCTGCCCAAAACATCGATTCTCCTACTCCTCAGACACTGCCTGACCTGTTGTGCTTTTCCAGCACCACAGTCTCGACCCTGATCTCCAACATCCGCAGTCCTAACTCTCTCCTACATCTAAACTATGCCTCCTTCTTATGCTGGACCAGAAACTCAATATCTTTACTCGTCCACTACTCCCTGCTCTTACCAGCCTTACCCTTCACTCTAATAGGAAAATAATGCCTCCAAACTCTTGTTGGAGGCTTTCAGAAGCGTGATAACTTATGTATTTTAAAACCTCCAGCACCTCTTCAGTCAGCTGTCCCTTTACCTGAATGACACAGTGTCTCTCATTACCAATGCTTACATTCTGTCTCACCAAAGCTATTTATATTGCAAAGACAGAGACAAATACATGGATAGTGAGTAAGAACTAGAGACAGAAGCGACTTGGCCAAATAAGACAAAGACTGAACAAATGCTAGAATGTAGCCAATAGATTTTAAACCAAATTCCAGCTGTTGATGTTAAACATTGTAAATTAGTGTGTGTGTGTTCGTGAGGGGCAGTGAGGGTGTAATGGTTTTGACTGGGAGAGAAATAGCTAATTGTTCCATGTGGATTTCTCTGGAACGATTTCCAACAGGGAATAACTTGGGATAGTTCGGTTCTCTGGCCCCCAGCAAACGTGTGTCACATGAAGGAGGCAGCGTCAGTTTCAGCCGGGAAACTTGACCCCAAAAAAAACCCTTCAGGAAGGTTGCAATTCCCATGATCGACCCACCCAGCATGGGAGGGGAGGGGGGAACACGGGCCTTAATAAATGCTTAAGCAACTTGTCAACCTTTCCAGCTTTGGAGAAAAGTTACACAGAGAGAGAGAGAGAGAGCGCGGGAGAGGGAGAGAAAGCCGTGAAATAAAAAAAAGGACAACAATTAGGAAGGAAGACAAATCTGGAAACCAGTTTCCCTTCTGCTTGGGGGGTGGGGAAGAGCAGTTTGTGATCTAACACTGCAGCCTCCAACCTCGCAAACAGAAACAGCAAAAACCCTTTTGTTAAATGCCCAGGCGAGGATTTGTCCCCCCCCCAACCCAACACTTAATTCTATAAAAGCGACAAGCAAAACGAGATCGGTACAAACTCCCCCAGAACAGCTGCCAGAGACGGTGCAGAACAATGAGGATTCACCCCACCACATTCCCAACCTGACCTGGTTGTGTTTTTTTTCCCCCAAAAAAGGAACGAAAACGCGCATCCCGACTGAACTCAAAGCACATTCGATGTGTGCACATAAAAATTAATCCGACTTTAAACAGCACTGAGAGGCGGCGGTCTAACCTCACTCTCAATTTCCATCTGCAACACACAACAGGCTGGTACAGCCTGAACTCGCTCGCTCTCTCTCTCTCATACGTTCACCCAAAACCCTCTACACAAACTTTTCTTTTACAGACAAAAAGAGGGGAGGAAAATTGCCCCCCTGCAGCCCAGATGGGTTGCAGGGGACACTTTCTTGAGGATGCATTTTAATTTTTGCTATTCTCTAACTCAAAAGCGCGCACCCACATATACACAGTATCTGTTGAGAGAGAGAGAGAACGTACGACACTTTGATCGTCCTGTCTTCATGTTATACAAGAGAGATGATGAATTTTTCCCCTTACCATCGGCGCTGAAGTGCTGTTGAATTTCCCTGTGTTCTCCACCATGCCGGCTCAGAGATAGATACATGAGAGAGAGAGACACACACACCCTTCTAGGATAATAACAACGCCAGCTCCTGACTCGTTAACGCATAATGCAAGCCCAGGGATGATTACAAGATAAAGTCACCAGTGCCCCTGGCTATAATTACTGGCATTTTCCTCTCGACACTAGTAAATATCAATCCCAGCATGCAACAAGTATAGGGACCGGCGCCTGCGTGGATCTGGGTCAGTTCTTGCAATGTTTTAATCCCTGGGAGATGCTAAGTCCCAGAGTTCATAGGCAGAGCCTGCTTTCTCCTTCCTATTGCACTGGCAAGGGTCAGACCCAGGGTTGCAGGAGGAGGTGCTGAGGTGGATTCATTAGAACTCTCTGTAAACACACAGCAGCTTGACCAGCCAACATCAAAGCCTTGCCTCCTCTCTCAGATTTTTCCTCCTGTTCTGCTCCATGTTCAGCTGAAATTGGGCACCCCTTCTCCCCTTCCCCTTCCTTCTATCCCTCCCTCCCCTCTTTCCTCACCCTTCCTCATCTCTTACATCCTTCACTTCCTCTCCTTCCTCCCCTCCCATGTCCTCCAGTCCTAGTCTCCCTTCCTGGCAGAAAGGTCTTTTCCATGTCCCTTTCTCTGGTCAGATGTTAATTGCCTGCTCACCTTCCTTTTCTGCCTCAGGATTGGCAGGTTGAGGCTTCACACCATCTACCAACCAAGGGAAAATAATTGTCAGGATAAATTAACAGTTGGACAATTACATTAGTAATAATGGCCGGTAACTTTTTTTTACCAGATTCTATGTGTAACCACATTTGAAGACCCCAAGAGTGGCCCTTTCAAATTTTAAATGTAATATTGCTCTCACTCTCTATGCATCATCTCTTTAGCTGTTACGTAGTATTCCTCGCTGTTCTATGACCCTAATGCACTTTGTATGGGATGATTTGCCCTTACTGCACACAAAACAACACTTTTCACTGTACCTAGGTACATATGACAATAATAAATCAAATCAAATAAATCAAATTGGCTCAATGGTTAGCACTGTTGCCTCACAGCGCCAGGGACCCAACTTCAGGCAATTGTCTGTTTGGATTCTCCCCGTGTCTGCATGGGTTTCCTCCGGGTGCTCCAGTTTCCTCCCACAGTCCAAAGATGTGCAGGTTAGGTGAACTGGCCATGCTAAACTGCCCGTAGTGTTTTTTTTTGATTAGATTACTTACAGTGTGGAAACAGGCCCTTCGGCCCAACAAGTCCACACCGACCCGCTGAAGCTAATCCCACCCATACCCCTACATATACTCCTTACCTAACACTATGTGTTAGGTGCATCAGCCAGCGGTAAATGTAGGGTAGGGGACTGGGTCTGGGTGGGTTACTCTTCAGAGGGTTGGTATTGACTTGTTGGGCTGAAGGGCCAGTTTCCACACTGTAGGGAATCTAATCTAATCAAAGATGTCCTTCAGTGATTGGAAACCACAGTTTTGGGAGATATTTGAGTGATAATAGGTGACACACTGAATCAACTGTCTTGCTTTTCAAACGAGTCTAAACATTGGTTTGCCCTGATACCAAGAAAAGGTAATGAGATAATGTAGACATTTCAGAGAAATTGTAGCAATAATTAGATCATCAGATCTTAAAAAAAACTAGTTGAACTGTGTCAATCTGCACTTATTCAGGTTTTATTTAAGAATTGGCCGCTTCGTTTTGCTATGCTGATGTGTGAGGGGTTTGCTTTCTCCTTCCCCTTGCCTCTGGGCAACATTCACCAACCCCAGTGCCCCCAGAGAGATGATCTATTTTGTAAATATATACGTATCATGCTACTTTCACTCTTTTATGCCGACCTTTCCCAGATTTCCAACATTGACACCTCATCTGTTCATCCTCCCCCACCCCCTGGAAAGTGCCAAACAGGCAATTTGGGGATACCCTCTCAGGTTTTTGTGGAGCAGATGTTACAGACCCAGGTCTTTGGGCAGTAAGGAGGTTTCCATTTGCCAGTCTGCTTGGAATATTACTGCAGGGAAGTCTTACAGTAACTGTACATGGTGCTGGTGAGACCACACCTGGGGCACTGGGAGCAGTTCTATCTCCTTATTTTAGGAAAGATATCATTTCATTGGAGACAGTTTAGAGAATATTCACTAGGATGATGCCGGCTATGGAAGGATTGCCTTATGAGAAAAAGCTACACAGTTTGGGAGTTTACTCGCTGAGATTTAGAAGAATGAGAGGTGATCTCATTGAAACTTACAGGATTCTCAAGGCGATTGAGAGAATAGATACTGAGAGGCTGTTTTCCCCTCTTGGGAGAGGGGAATAGTCTCAGAATAAAGGGACAGCAATTTAAGACTGAGATGAGGAGGAATTACTTCGCTCAGAGAGTTGAGTCTTTGGAACTCCTTGCCACAGAGAACTGTAAGGGACAGATTTAAGGCTGAGATTCTTGATGATGGAGGGAAATGTTGGTGTGGAGAGCAGCCAATCATCTGGGGCTGAAATGGGGAGAAATTCCATCACTCAAAGGATTGTGAATCTTCGGAGTTTTTGTAATCAATGTTGCCCCATTGAGTGTGCTTAAGTCTCCCAGAGACAAAGTCAATACGGGAAGCAGCCGGGAAAGTAGAGGCGAAGCTGTGTAGAAAAAAGAAGGTACACACTCACACTCTCACTCACACACAACAGACATACACACGCACTCACACTATCTCTCACACACATACTCACTCTCTCACACTCACTCACACACAACACACACACACACTCACACATTCACACACACACTCACTCTCTCTCACACAACACACACATATACGCACTCACTCACATACTTACACATGCACTCACTCACACATTCACACACCCACTCTCTCTCTCATACACACATTCACCCAAACACTCACTCACTCACTCACTCACACACATACAACACACACACACTCATTCATTCACACACACTCACTCTCTCATACACACACTCACTCACACACAACACACACACTCACCCACACTCATTCACACACACTCACTCACACACACACTCACTCACTCATTCACATACACGCTCACTCTTTCTCTCTCATAAGTACACAAACACTCACACACAAACACGCATTCCCCTATTGTGGAAGGATTCCCAGCCTGCATATCACAAACACTTAACAGAGATAAGTGTAGGGGACAGATTTAAGTAAATCCTGGAGTAAGACCTGAACCATCTGGTCCAGAGGTAAGGATGCTACCCACTAGTCCTCAAGACATCCTTACATAAAGACGACAATCAGTCACGATTGTATTGAATGGCTGAGCAGGTTTGAAGCACTGGGATGTTCACTCCTTCTCCTAAATATGTGTGTTGTCTACCAGCGGGAAACCCCCATAGACAGACCAATACCAGACCAGCACAACAATATTGCCACATTCCCTGTAAGTACAGGCAGGAGGATCAGAGCCTCCCGTTCCCTACGTTTTACCTGTGGAACTCACAGACCCAGGTCCAGGGATGGGTAGACTGGGTGGAAATGGAGATGCCCCCTCCTCACTAACTCCCACCCAATGCACATGTAGAGAAACCCGAGAAAGTACAACATTCCTCATTGTCTTTCTTGGAAAGGAGGCAAATGGAACCTTTCACTTCTTGCTGAACTGTCTCCACCTTGAGGTGGCTTGAGATATTGCATAATTACAAAATCATACAGCATAATATGCTACGCTTCCCACTTTCAGAAAGAAATGCTGTCTGAGGTTAAGTTTAGGTAAGAATAGTTAGGCCAAGCATTCATTCAAATTGGAACAAGGGCACTGTTCATAGTTACCAGGGAATATGCTGACACAATGAAGTGATATACATGACCTTTTCTGTTGTAGCCAATGTGGAATTTTTAAATCATGAGGGCATCACTGGCTTTCTCAGCATTTATTGCACATCCCTAATCACCCAGAGGCTGGTTAAGAGTCTGGTGTCACATGTAGGCCAGACCAGGTAAGGGTGGTTGATTTCCCAGATGGATTCTTCCAAAAATCGACAATGGATTCTTGGTCATCATTAGATTCATAATGTTAGATTTTTTTTTAATTGAATTCAAATTCCACCATCAGTAGATTCGAATCAGAGTACCTGTGGTGGCGTCACCTGGGTGTCTGGATTAATAGTCCAGCCATAATACCAATAGGCCATCACCCCCTCTATTTCCACAAAACAAAGGCATGTTTTAGATTAGATTAGACTTACAGTGTGGAAACAGGCCCTTCGGCCCAACAAGTCCACACTGACCCGCCGAAGCGCAACCCACCCATACCCCTACATTTACCCCTTACCTAACACTACGGGCAATTTAGCATGGCCAATTCACCTGACCCGCACATCTTTGGACTGTGGGAGGAAACCGGAGCAAACCCACACAGACATGGGGAGAACGTGCAAACTCCACACAGTCTGTCGCCTGAGTCGGGAATTGAACCCAGGTCTCAGGCGCTGTGAGGCAGCAGTGCTAACCACTGTGCCACCGTGCCGCCCATAAAAATTGCTTTTAAAGATATGTTTGGGTTCACATCACTGTGTAAAAGTGATCATGGGTGATCTGCATGTTTCTGCACTCAACCATTGGTCCACACCCAGGGTCAGAAAGATCCTGATTGGATTTCCAGGCTCCAGATCACCGGGGAAGTGGGAACAGGCAGCGATCCCAGTTTGGGAATATTATTTCTGATGGCGCACCGCACTTAATTTTTTAACCCCTTTCATTCTGATGCAGAATGTTGGAATCATGTCCTTGAACTGAGTGGCCTCCTGGTCCGTTCCAGAGAAAGGTTGACCTCGTTGTGGGTCTGGAGTCACATATAGGCCAGACCAGGTAAGGATGGCAGATTTCTTTCCCTAGTTCATTTGTGAATCAGCTGGGGTTTTACAACAATCCTGGTCGTCATGGTCACCGATACTGAAGGTAACTTTCATTTCCAGATGTATTAACAGCTCCAATATTGCTAAGAGATCTGATATCCCTCAGAAATTTGGTTTCCAGATTATTAGTGAAGTGACATCTCCTATGTGTCACTAGTTCACTTCTCAGGCTTGCCAATGTTAACAAGTCATAACAAGTTCTGCAGGGGCAGTTCACCTCAAGGCTGAAATAATGATGTAACATTGGCATTATGCCAAACAGACCCTTGGGCATGCCCTGTCATTGATTACACTGGGTCTTTTATTTATTTTGTTTAATTGGACCAACATGGTTCTGTGAGGACAGTATTGGTTGCCCTTCCTTGATTCCCAATTATATCAGAATTGATCTGCACACTGACCCCTTGTTCCAGATCTTCATAGCCCCACCTCCAAATTCCATAGCCCCACCTACATCTTCATAGCCCCACCTACATCTTCCATAACCCTATCTACATCTTCTATAGCCCCACCTACATCTTCATAGCCCCACCTACATCTTCCATAACCCCACCTACATCTTCCATAACCCCACCTACATCTTCCATAGCCCCACCTACATCTTCATAGCCCCACCTACATCTTCAATAACCCCACCTACATCTTCCATAACCCCACCTACATCTTCAATAACCCCACCTACATCTTCCAGAACCCCACTTACATCTTCCATAACCCCACCTACATCTTCCATATCCTCACCTACATTTCCATAACCCACCTATATTTTCATAGCCCCACCTACACCTTCATAGACCCACCCACATCTTCCATAGGCTCACCTACAACTTCCATAGCTCCACCGACATCTCAATTGGCCCACCTACATCTTCCGTAACCTCATCTATATTTTCATAACCCACCTACATCTCAATAGCCCCACCTACATCTCCATAGCCCCATCTACATCTTCCATAGACCAACCTACAACTCCATACCCCCACCTACATCTTCCACAGCCCCATCTACATCTCCACATTCCCACCTACATCTCCATAGCCCCACCTACATCTTCTAGAGCCCCACCTACATCTCCACAGCCCCACCTCACAAAAAAACTAATCAATCCAAGCTCCTGCAGTTCCCTCTTCCCCCCCACCCCAATTATCTTTCATGTTCCAAACTTCACTTTGCTTGATGTTGTCCTTCCTCATTGAGCTCCAACCAGTCAGTTGACCATTCACTGATTATATCACAGTCTGTGGGATCTTGTTGCCCACAAGATAGTCAATGTGTTCGTTATATTTTATAGACGTCACAGAGTGCTTTGGGATGCTCCTCAGAGATCTTGAAAGCCTGGTGCACAACTTGTAAAGATATGGCACATTTTCAATAGTAAAATACAACTGTGCTTCAGAGAAGATGATGAGAGATGGTTCTAAAAGCAACATCTTAGAAATATAAAGTAATGCTACACAGGAGGGGGCCCATCATTTCTGCACCGGTTGGTTTGAAGAGCAATTTCATTCCCCCAATCACTTAATATCTCAAAGTAACAACTAATTTGATATTCAGAAACAAAATGAAATGAACTTGGCAGAATTATTCAGTTCAGTCTTCATGGGTAGATTCCAAACTTCTTCAGTCTTTCAGATATACTGAAAAATAAAGTGAGGCAGCTGGACTACATTCTACACCATTGTGTTAAGGCTGGAGTGGAGGAATGGGAGAGCAGAGAATGTAGGATTCTGAAGCAGAAACAGACCGTTCGCTTCCACAAGCCCATTCCACCGTTCAGTAAAATCATTGCTATTCTGTTTGTGTTAGACATGCATCATTTCAACCCACCCCCGATAATCCTTGACATCTTTGTGTAATAAGAATCTACTTCCTAAAAATATTCAATGACAACCCTCCCCTCCACCTCAGCCCCACCTCAAGTGCCCTCTGAGGCAGAGAGTTCCCAAGTTGTACATCTTCTGAAGGAAGAAACAATGTCCTCATCTCCATCCTGGAAGGATGAACCTTAAAACAGTGTCCCCGAGTTGTGGACTCACTCACACAAGGAAACATTCTTCCCATGTTCACTTTATCAAGACCATTTAAGGTCTTGAACACTTCAAAATGTCACCCCCCTCTTACTCTTGTAAACTCCAGCCCAACCTTTCTTTGAAAGATAACTCACTCATTCCAGGTATCAAATCCATCTGAACTGCTTTCATTGCTTTTACATTCTTCTGCAAATAAGATGACCAATGCTGCACAAAGTGTTTGAGATGTGATCTCACTAATGCTCCATAGAACTGAAGCAAAACATCCTTACTTCAATTCTTAGAGTCATAGAGTCATACAGCATGGAAACAGACTCCTCAGTCTAACCAGTTCATTCTGACCATAATCCCAAACTAAACTAGTCCTACCTTCCTGTGCTTGACCCATATCCCTCCAAACTTTTAGTATTTATCCAAAATTCTTTTAAACATTGTAACTGCGCCTACAAGTTTATTCCCACACATGAACCACCCACTGTGTAAAAAAATTGCCCCTCATATCTTTCTTAAATCTTTCACCTTAAAAATCATCTTGAAATTCCCCACCCTAGGAAAAAAGCCTTATTCACCTTATTAGATTAGATTACTTACAGTGTGGAAACAGGCCCTTCGGCCCAACAAGTCCACACTGACCCGCCGAAGCGCAACCCACCCATACCCCTACATTTACCCCTTACCTAACACTACAGGCAATTTAGCATGGCCAATTCACCTGACCCGCACATCTTTGGACTGTGGGAGGAAACCGGAGCAAACCCTCACAGACACGGGGAGAACGTGCAAACTCCACACAGTCAGTCGCCTGAGTCGGGACCTGAACCCGGGTCTCAGGTGCTGTGAGGCAGCAATGCTAACCACTGTGCCACCCACATATCTATACCCCTCATGATTTTATAAACCTCTACAAGGTCATCCATCAACCTCCTACACTCCAGTGAAAAAAGTCACAGCCTATCTAGCCTCTCCTTATAACTCAAACCCTCCATTCCTGCCAACATCTTGGTAAATCTCTTTTGAACTCTCTCCAGTTTCATAATATCCTTCCAATAACAAGGAAACCAGAAATGGACACAGTAATCCAGAAGGGGCCTCTCCAACATCCTGCACAGCAGCATAATGCCCCAACTCCCATACTCAAAGATCTGAGCAATGAAGGCAAGTTTGCTAAATGGCTTCTTAACCATCCTGTCTACATGGGCCATAAATTTCAAAGATTATGGGCCTGAACCTCTATAGGTCTCTCTGTTCTGCAACACTACCCAAGGCCCTACTTTCAATTGTTTTACTTCTGCTCTTGTTTGTTTCACCAAAATACCATACCCCACATTTATCCAAATTAAACCATATCTGCAGGTCTTAAGTCCTTCTAGTGACAGCATCCCATTAGCTTTCTGGATAGAAGAGGGGAAGGAATTCCATAATTTAGGATTTAGACTGTGATGCTCACTGTTGATGGGATGGAGAAATTCCAGGAAGCACAAGTGGCCAGCATTGGAGGGACGTGAAGATCCCAAAGGGTTTGTCACAACATGTCCCCCAGCAGTGTGGAAGCCTGGCCACTGGGGTGCGCCATGCATCGGCTAAACAGACAGGCCATGGCACAGGCAACGCTCGCCTTGTGACAGGAACACAATGTGGCCATGCATCAATGTTAATGCAAGCACGCTGCACATCAGGCCAGCTGGGTGCTATAGGCAGAGCTTAGAGGGATACATTAAAAGTGTGGCTAGACTAAGTGACAGAGGAGTGAAAACATGGTAGAACTCGGTGGGAATTTTAAAACTGAGATGGACTGGAAGGCGAATAAACACAAGGGTGATGTGTGAACAGGACTTAGTCTGAAACACATTTATAAATCTGCCACAGTAAAATGAACAATGTAATAGATTCAATCAGATCATCTTAACTGAGAGGTTTGAACATGAATTATCTCTCTCTTGCTCCATCTTGTGTTTGATCCCTGTAACTGCTGCACATAGGCAGGGAACAATGGAACATAAAAACACCGGATAAAAGCAAATTACTGCGGATGCTGGAATCTGAAACCAACAGAGAAAATGCTGGAAAATCTCAGCAGGTCTGGCAGCATCTGTAAGGAGAGAAAAGAGCTGATGTTTCGAGTCTAACTGAACCTTTGTCAAAGCTAAAAAGAGGGGGACTAGTATAAATATCACCTTATTTCTCCTATTTTTTTAGCTTTGACAAAGGGTCAGTTAGACTCAAAACGTCAGCTCCTTTCTCTCGTTACAGATGCTGCCAGACCTGCTGAGATTTTCCAGCATTTTTCCTGTTGGAACATAAAAACACATAGCTGGAGAAACTCAAACAGCGACATCCTCAAAGTGTTGATGGTCTTATGGCAGTGGAGATTAATTTCTAACCCACCTTATTCAACAGCCTTGTTCCTTTATCCTATCCTCATATTGAGTGAGTTGTCTGCTCTCTGCCCTACTATCTCTCATGTGGCTAACCTTATCTCAACTGGCACACCCTACCCACTCAGAGCTCTTAAGCCTATTCCTCCCAACTCCCTCTCTGCCTCCATATATTGGGATCGTTTAGTCTTGCCTAGTCCAACCCTGAAAGTGTTGACTCATCCTGCCTCCCCTCTGATAAACTACTCCGGTGCCCCTCTCCCTACCTTGAGCCTTTGATACCCAGTTTCCTCATTTCCCCTCCCCCCACCTTGTCTCAGTCGAATCCCTGAAACTCAGCACCGCCCTCCTAACCTGCAATCTTCTTCCTGACCTCTCCGCCCCCACCCCACTCCAACCTATCACCCTCACCTTGACTTCCTTCCACCTATCACATCTCCATCGCCCCTCCCCCAAGTCCCTCCTCCCTACCTTTTATCTTAGCCTGCTGGACACACTTTCCTCATTCCTGAAGAAGGGCTTATGCCCGAAACGTCAAATCTCCTGCTCCTTGGATGCTGCCTGACCTGCTGCGCTTTTCCAGCAACACATTTTCAGCTCTGATACTCCAGCATCTGCAGTCCTCACTTTCTCTTCGATACCCTCCACCTCACTTTCTGTGCCATCTGCTCATTGCTGAACTTAGATTATCTTACCAGCTCATTGGTCCTGTGCCGTGAGTCCAGCTTTGGGCTGTGTGGTGAGTGAGTGCAGGCTTCGACTCCCAGATGGTGTGCAAGTGGAATAAGCTGCTGGAGGAAGCAGTGGAGGCTGGTACGAATATAACATTTAAAAGGCATCTTGATGGGTACATCAACTGGAAGAGTTTAGAGAGATATGGGCAAAATGCTGACACATGGGACTAGACTGAGTTGGACCCAAGGGTCCATTTCCACGCTGTGCATCTCTATGACTTTATGATACTTCATTTGTTCGGGGGAAGTAGTGGCTGAGTAATATTGCTGCTGGAGAATTAATAGAAAGACTCAGTCTCATGTATTGGTGATGTAGATTCAAATCCCATGACAGTAAATGGTGAAATTTAAATTCAATAAAAATCTGGAATTTAAATATTAGCCTCACGGTAACCATGTTACTATTGGTGTAAAGACCCCATCTGATTCACTATGCTCTTTAAGGAAGGATATCTGTTCATTCTTACCCAGTCTCACCTATGTGTGAGCTGAAAATGTGTTGCTGGAAAAGCGCAGCAGGTCAGGCAGCATCCAAGGAACAGGAGATTCGACGTTTCGGGCATAAGCCCTTCTTCAGGAGTCACCTATGTGTGACTCCAGTAATGTGGGAAACTTTTAACTGGCCTCTGGGCAATTAATGCTGGTGATTTCTGCATCCCACCACAGAATACCTACAGTGCAGATCCAGGCTATTTGGTCCATCAGGTTTGCACTGACCCTCCAAAGGCCATTGCTCCCAGACCCCTGACCCTGCATTTCCCACAGCTAATCTCCCTAGCCTGCACACTATGGGGTGATTTGGCCAGGCTAATCCAACTCAACTGCACATCCTTTGATTGTGGGAGGAAACCGGAGCACTAGGAGACACAGGGAGAATGTGCAAACTTCACATAGAGTTGCCACAAGGTGGAATCGAACCCAAGTCTTTGGTGCTATGAGGCAGCAGTGCTAACCACTGAGCCACTGTGCCATCCATCAACAAGTACAACGGTCACTAGTCTTGCTGAACTGTTTTGACGGCACGTTTCTCTGCTGCTTATTATTTCCATGGTTGGACTGTAAGAGAAAATAAAATCTCATTCTCGGTGGGTTGAGCAGGAGGAACTTTCATATGTCCCTTGACCCTTTCCCTTCATCCATCATGCACACCATTCAGAATCAAAACCCCTATCCCAACATTCTCACAACTTATAGATCTATATCATCAAACTCTTCACTTGAAATGTGCATTGAATTCAAATTCCAGGATTCGAACCACAGTTTCCACAACATTACCAGACTCTTTGGATTAATAGTGGAATCGATGTTTCGGGCAGAAGCCCTTCCTGAAGAAGGGCTCATGCCTGAAACATCGATTCTCCTGTTCCTTTGATGCTGCCTGACCTGCTGCGCTTTTCCAGCAACACATTTTTAAGCTCTGATCTCCAGCATCAGCAGTCCTCACTTTCTCCTTTGGATTAATAGTCTTGAGATAATAACATTTGGCCATTGCCTCCCCATCTTAAAGTTTGCAGGAGACCAAAGGCAGACAACAAAAGAGTCACTGTGCTGCACCACTCTTCCTTGAGGGATTAATGGATTGTTTTGTACTGGTCAAGTCACATTACATTCGAAAATGCTAAGAACATTAACTTTCAAGTCAACTAGATTAGATTAGATTAGATTAGATTACTTACAGTGTGGAAATAGGCCCTTCGGCCCAACAAGTCCATACCGACCCGCCAAAGCGAAACCCACCCATATGCTTACATTTACCCCTTACCTAACACTACGGGCAATTTAGCATGGCCAATTCACCTGACCCGCACATCTTTGGACTGTGGGAGGGAACCGGAGCACCCGGAGGAAACCCACGCAGACACAGGGAGAACGTGCAAACTCCACACAGTCAGTCGCCTGAGGCGGAAACTCTTCCAAAGAAAGCTTTCTTTTAGAATCTCAGCACGATTAACTGTCCTAGAACAGGAATAGAGAAAAAAAACCTATTTCCCAGAGCTGAAACATAAGCTTTTCTTTGAGGAGGGGGTGAAAGTTTTCTTCTGATGGACAACAGACTATGGAGTTGGGCGAGAATGTTCAGAAACTTGCTCACGGCCTCCCCCTACTGGCCAAAACTGGAATCCTGTTCTGTGGCACCACCTGCTGGCCAGAGTCACCTGTCACATTATCTCCAGTCATAAAGTTAAAAACCACACAACACCAGGTTATAATCCAAAAACGTCGCTCCAAAAGCTAGTGCTTCCAATTAAACCTGTTGGACTTTAACCTGGTGTTGTGTGATTTTCAACTTTGTTCAGCCCAGTCCAACACTGGCATCTCCAAATCATATCTCCAGTCATAGAGTCACAGCACTGAAACAGACCCTTCGGTCCAACTTGTCCATGCTGACCATAATCCCCTGTTGACCATCTGCCTGTACCTCGCACATATCCCTCCTGACATTTCTTATTCACATGTGTCGTTTAAAAGTTGTAACCGTACTCACATTCGTCACTTCCTCGGGAAGTTCATTCCACACACGAGCCACTCTCTGTATAAAAAAATTATTTTTAAAATCTTTCTCCTCTCAACTTAAAAATATGCTCCCTTATCTTCAAATCTCCCACCCTCTGGAAAAGGCCCTTGCCATTCACCTTCTACCATCTACACCCCTTTATCAGGTCATCTTTCAACCTCCTACATTGCAGTGAAAATGATCTCAGTCACAGTTACTGACAAATAAATGTTGACATGGGAAACTTGTATATTGATAAAAATGTGTCTGAGCATGGATCACCATCGCTGGCAATTTTCTGGGATTTCACAAAGCTCTTCCCATTTGATCTCATTCGCCGGTGAGCCCAAGCTGCCCGAGGCGAACGGAAAGGACTTCACGTTGACAGTTTCTGATCTAAAACCAAAAACCCAAGACAACATTTTGACAGCAACTATTATCGGAGCAATGTATCCAGTAATTCCCAGTAAATGAACAAATTGTTGCAATCTATTCTGACAAGAAATTATCTTTAAAATCACGTTAGCAATAAGCTCGGAACGAAGAACATCATTCATAAATAAAATATGTTTAGCGTTGCTCCCGATGGTGTCTATGGAACGATGATGTCTGATATTTAATGTATAAGAATTCAGTCCTTCAAACCTTTTCCTGCCATTCAATATGATCATGGCTGATCTGAATCTTAACTCCATTATACCCTTTTTGATTGTATTGTCCTTAGCTAACTAACTTCTATTAATCTCAGTGTCTAATTTAACCCATCAGACTGCAGCTTTAGCAGTGATCTTGACAGAATGGACACAGCCCAGACAGAAAGTTGCCCATCAATGAATTTGGCAGGATTTCTTGGCACACTGTTTATAGTTTCCTTCTCCTTTCCTCGATTAACCTGTTCAGACTTGTCATGACATTCCTGGAGTAGATTGGCCTCGTGAATCTGGATCTCCTGTCTCGGAGATAAGGACACTGCCACTGTGCAACAAGACCCTCAAATATTAACCTAGGACTCTGGACTGCCAGTCCAAGGACATTACCACTGCACCACCATCACCTGTTGGAAACATTTAGAGAAAAAGTTGCTCCTCAGGTCCCTTTTAAATCTTGCCCCTCTCACTTTCCTGTCCAATATTTGAACTCCTCCATCCTGGGGAAAAGACCTTTGCTATTCCCCTCTATAAACCTCTATAAGGTCTCCCCTCAACCTCCTCTGCTCCAATGAAAAAAGTCTCAACCTATCCAACCTCTCTTTATATCTCGAACCCTCCAGCCCTGGAAACATCCTGCTATATCCTTTCTGAACCCTCTCCAATTTAATAATATCCTTCCTATAGCAGGGAGACTAGAACTATACACAGTACTCCCAAAGTGGCCTCACCAGCCTTCTGTACAACCTCAACACGACGTCCCAATTTTGACATTCAGTGGCCAGAGCAATGAAGACAAGTGTGCCAAACACCTTCTTAACCACCCTGTCTACCTGTGATGCAACTTTCAAAGAGTTAAGTACCCGAACCCCTAGGTCTCTCTGTTTGGCAATACTCCCCAATCCTACCATTAACTGGGTAAGTCCTGAACTTGTTTGCTTGTAAATGATATGACGTGTATTTCTAATCAACCTGATCACACATGTTTTAATAAATGTCCAGGGTAGATGGACTTGACTCTAGAACTTCTATCCCAGAGATGGAGACACTGCCACTAGACCATTGATACCACGTTTATCTGTGTTACAAGGAGGTTTCTGGGAGAGAGGGAGGACTTCATTTCATTCTTTCATGGATTGCGGGTGTTACTGACTTTTAATGCCTACCCTTAAATGCCCTGGAGAAAGTGGTGTGAGCTCTTTTCTTTAATTGTTACAGTCCCTATGGTGTAGGTCACTGTTAAGGAAGAGAGTTCTAGGACTTTGACCCTAGTACTGGTGAAGGAATGGTGATATATTTCCAAGTCAGATGGGTGAATGACTGTGAGGAGAACCCACAGAGTTGCTGTTCCCATATATCTGGTACCTATTGATTTCGAAATGGTAGAAGATGCTGTAGAAGGAGCCTTGGTGAGTTGTCGCAGTGCATTTTGTAGATGGTACACAATCCTGCCAGTGTGCATCAGAGGGGGAGAGAGTGGATGTTTAAGGGGGTGGATGGGCTGCCAATAAAACAGACTGTTTTCTCTGTTTCATATTTGCCGTTCACCATTCATCACTGATGTAAGACATAAAACAGAATCCATACAGTGTAGAAACAGGCCATTCAGCCCAACAAATCCACACCAACCCTCCAAAAAGCATTCCATCCAGTCCTACACACCAACCCTGTAACCCCACACATCACTGGACACTTTGGATAACTTAGCATGGTCAATCCATCTGACGTGCACATCTTTAGACTATCGGAGGAAACCAGAGTTCCCCGATACAGAGAGAATGCGTAAACTCCACACAGACAGTCACCTGAAGATAGAATTGAACCAAGGTCTCTGGCACTGTGAGGCAGCAGTACTAACCACTGAGCTAATATGCTGTTATAACAGATACAGTCCAGTCTGTTATACCCAATGAAGTATTTTTGAAGGGTAGTCGCCATAGAAATGAAGGACAAAGCACAGCCAGTTTGCACACAGAAAGCTACCATAAACAGCAATAAGATAATGATCACAATAATCTGCTTCTGTCTTGTTTACTGAGGGATAAATATTGGCCAGGACAATGTGATAATATCCCTTGATCTTTTTTGAATCAGTGCCATGGGGTCTTTTCCCATGAGCACCTGAGAGGGCCGGGTGTTGACCTTTAATCTCACTTTAACCCAGAAGGTGGCCTCTCCATCTATGTGCCCTGGAATCCAGCCACAGCCTCTCGGAGGTAACACATGGACATGACCAGTAGGGAGGGTACCACTTGTGGACAAATAACTGACAACCCTCAGGACGGCACCACATCCCCTTCCAAATCCACAGCTTCTAGGGCCAGAGCAGCCGAGACCATGGGGTGCACTGCTGCCTACAAGTTCCCCTTCGAGCTACTCACATTGGAAATATCCCACCCTTCCTTCAGTACCACTGGGACTACATTCTGGAACTCACCTCCTGGGCGGCACGGTTGCTCAGTGGTTAGCCATGTTGCCTCATGGGGCCAGGCACTTGGGTTTGATTCCAGCCTCGGGCGACATGTCTGTGTGGACTTTGCAAAATCTCCCCGTGTCGGCATGGGCTCCCTCCGGGTGCTCTGGTTTCCTCCCACAATGCAAAGATGGACTGGTTAGGTGAATTGGCCCTGCTAAATTGCCCGTAGTGTTCAGGGATGTGTAGGTTAGTCAGGGGTAAAAATTATAGAATAGGGGAATGGGTCTGGGTGGGTTACTCTTCAGAGGGTTGGTGTGGACTTGTTGGGCTGAAGGGCCTGTTTCCAAATTGTATGGATTCTAATTCTAAGAGAACGGCACTGTGGGTATGACTGAACTGGTTCAAGAAGGTAGCTCACCACCACCTTCTCAAAGGGCAGTTAGCAACAGGCAATAAATATGATGCCCACACCCATGAATGAATAAAACATTTGTAGCACTCCCTCAGGAAAGTCAACGTTTTGGGCTTAACCCTTCTTCAGGAAGGAGGGTTCTGTGCGAAACATCAACTCTCTTGCTCCTCGGATGCTGCTTGACCTGCTGTGCTTTCTCCAGCTCCACGCTCTATCAACCCTGACTCCCCAGCATCTGCTGTTCCCCCCCATCCCCCATCTCTTGGCACTCCCTCAGTACTGCCCTGGGAGTGTGTGCGTGAGTTATGGGATGCAGTCAGAAAGGGAGCCTCAATACTTCAAGCTGAACCTTTGAGAGACGTTATCAAAACGTAAGAAAGTCCGAATGAACTCATTTTTCAGAAATGAGAAAGCACTGATGTCCCCTGGTGGCGATGAGAATTGACAAGTGATCGATAGGAGGTCTGATGTTTGTATACTGAGCAATCCTTAGGGGGCAAGGGTGATAAACAGTCACTGTTAACATTCACAAGCCACAAACTGTGATGCAGTCATCTATAGTGGGGAGAGACAGAGAGAGAGAGAGAGAGAGAGAGAGAGAGAGACTGAGGGAGGGGCATTATTTCATAAACACTTTTTTAGCTGCTGCTGAGCACATACAAGTTCTAATCTATCCCATAGCTGGATGAGCAACGCAAACTTCCATTAACTGAAAGTGCCTGTTCGCAGTCTGATGCAGCAAATCCTCAGAGCTGCATATGCAACGATTCATTTGGTAATGCAGTAGTTTAAGCATTGCTGGCAGAAGGTTGCTCTGTGGATCAAATTGGATGAAACTTATGCAGAACGTCATTCCGGAGAATGCAGCAATGTGCTGAGCAATGCATCGGCCATCTATCACAATCCAGTGACATTGGAACACTGTTTCCCACTCAGTTTCAATAATCGGCTTGAATTGACTTTACGAGCTGGAGCTGCTGGTTATAAACATTGTAATTTGTCGTTGTGGCAGGGACCACATTGTTCTTTATGTCACAGAGTCACAGAGTCATAGAGATGTTCAAACAGACCCTTCGCTCCAACCCGTCCATGCCAACCAAATATCCTAAATTAGATGTGCGGGTCAGGTGAATTGGCCATGTTAAATTGCCCGTAGTGTTAGGTAAGGGGTAAATGTAGGGGTATGGGTGGGTTGCGCTTCGGCGGGTCGGTGTGGACGTGTTGGGCCGAAGGGCCTGTTTCCACACTGTAAGTCTAATCTAAAAAAAATCTAATCTAATCTAGTCCCATTTGCCAGCATTTGGCCTATATCCCTCTAAACCCTTCCCATTCATATACCCATCCAGATGCCTTTTCAATGTTGTAATTGTACCAGCCTCCACCACTTCCTCTGGCAGCTCATTCCATACACATACCACCCTCTGTGTGAACAAATTGCCCCTTAGGTCCCTTTTAAATCTTCCCCCTCTCACCTTAAACCTATGCCCTCTAGTTCTGGGCTCCCCCACCTCAGGGAAAAGACCTTGACTATTCACCTTATCCATGCCCCTCATGATTTTATAAACTTCCATAAGGTCACCGTCAGTCTCTGGCTATGGTGAAGTAGCCCCAGCCTATTCAGCCTCTCCCAACAGCTCAAACCCTCCAACCCCGTTAACATCCTTGTAAATCTCTTCTGAACTCCATCACCATAAACCTCTGCCCTCTAGCTTTGGTCTCCCCAACCTCAGGGAAAAAAAACTTTGTCTCTTTACCCTATCCAAACCCCTCATGATATTATAAACCTCTATGAGGTCACCCCTCAGTCTCTGATGCTCCAGGGAAAACTGCCCCACCCTATGTACATTGGCTTTTTCCCCACCCCCAGTCCTCCCGACCGTACACCTCACCCCTCTCCCTTCACCTCTCATTTCCACCCCTCTCCTCTTTCCCCTCTCCCCAGTTTCCTTCTCCACTCCTCATCTCCACCGATGCCCCATGTTGTACTTCGGTGAGTGTTGGATATTTACCTCCCTAACCCACCCCTTTCCAGTTACCCAGTATCATACTCAGCTGGTCAACCTGACTTGGGCTATTTAACTGTGGGGGCATCACAACTGAATCCACCAGTCACTTTTTGCACCTTCCATTGGGAGTTACCAGTATAGATTGTTGGGGTGGGAGAGGAATGATGGGTGGTGGTGAGGTTAAGATGGTTCCCCCTTTTTATGCAACTGTGCAATCTGAAACATCAATGTAGAATATTATTGAGTTGATATTGATCTATATCCTAGCATTTTGGGGAAAGGTTATTGGGACACTGGCTCACAACATCAATGATACAGAGAAGACAGTAGCTTAAATAGAGTCATTGTGTCTCCAATATTTTCAGTAAGATGTCACATGATGCTGTTTGTAGGTCTAATAAAGTTATAGGACATTGAACACAGACAGTCTGAGGTAACCCATCTAGAGAAATAGCCCTCTCCTTCTCATCAAAGAATCAGTGTGGAAGCAGGCCATTCAGCCTATCAAGTCCACACTGACCCTCTGAAGAGCATCTCACCCCCTTACCCTGTCCACCTACATTTCCCATGGATGACCCACCTAGCCTGCGCATCCCTGGACACTATGGGCAGTTTAGCATGGCCAATCTCACCCTAACCTGCACATCTCTGGACAGTGGAGGGAAACCGGAGCACCTGGAGGAAACCCACACAGACCCAGGGAGAATGTGCAAACTCCACACAGACAGTCGCATGAGGCCAGAATTGAATCTGGGTCCCTGGTGCTATGAGGCAGCCGTGCTAACCACTGAGCCACCAGGCTGTGAATTAAACACCCACTGGAAGACCTCATCACCACAAGTGGAAGATTCCTAGGGGAGAAATCATGATTTCTGTTACCCTCCACAGAGAGTTCTTTAAAGAGAATCTGAAACAATAACTTCTGTTGCAAATAAAAAGGATCAGTCAGCCATACTGATCGAGAAAGAAAACCCTAGCACAAGCAGTTGATTTGCAAAGTGACTTTGACTAACAAGAACATTTGGGACAATTTGCTTTATTCTGAATTTAACTGTGACATGATCAAAAGGACAAGGATTGCGGTCATAGGAGGAATGGAACATAGGAACAGGGGGAGCCCTTGAAGTCTGTTCCTCCATGCAATTTAATTTTTAACTTTTACGATATCATTCTGTCGAGTTTTATATTTTTTTGCCCCAGACCTGGAGTGTGTTTATGCGTGAATGTGTCATTTTTCAAGAATAGTATTTAATATGTTGCTCTGTTAAACCTCGTACTATTAATTTGTTTGCATCTTTTCTTGAGTAGGTTTTTATTGAAATAAACGAGCTTTTCATTTACTCACTAAAGGAATTTGGCAAATTTGTTTCTGAGCAGTGTTCAATCTGATACATTAGGACTGAGCTGAGGAGACATTTTTTAGATTAAATGACTTACAGTGTGGAAACAGGCCCTTCGGCCCAACAAGTCCACACCGACCCACAACCCACCCATACCTCTTACCTAACACTACGGGCAATTTAGCATGGCCAATTCACCTGACCCGCACGTCTTTGTGACTGTGGGAGGAAACTGGAGCACCCGGAGAAACCCACGCAGACACGGGGAGAACGTGCAAACTCCACACAGTCAGTCGCCTGAGGCGGGAATTGAACCCGGGTCTCTGGCGCTGTGAGGCAGCAGTGCTAACCACTGTGCCACTGTGCCACCCACATTTCTTCACTCAGAGGGGAGTCACCTTGTGGAATTCTCAATCACAGAAGGCTGTGGAAGCCAAGTCGCTGGATATATTGAAGAAAGAGATAGGTACATTTTTAGATTCCAAAGCCAACAAAGGGGCATGGGGAGAAAGCTGGAATATGGCATTGAGATAGAAGCTCAGCCAGGATTATATTGATCAAAGGGCCGAATGGCCTATGCTTACTCCTAATCTCTATGTTAACTCTCTTTTAATTCAAACACTGTTGTAATTAATGAAGGAGAGATACAAGAAAAGGAATCATTCACTTTGTCGGGCTTCTAATTGGGATTATAAAATCATGAGGGGTATAGTTAAGGTGAATATTGAAAAATGTTTTCACTGTGGTGGGGGAGTTCAACACTAGAGGGTACATTTTTAAGGTGAGAAGAGAAAGATTTAAAAGGGAACT
Source organism: Hemiscyllium ocellatum (assembly GCF_020745735.1). NCBI lineage: Eukaryota > Metazoa > Chordata > Chondrichthyes > Orectolobiformes > Hemiscylliidae > Hemiscyllium > Hemiscyllium ocellatum. The sequence goes on along the minus strand of NC_083442.1, from coordinate 27,472,205 downwards.
GAGGAACAACTATTTCACACAGAAAGTGGCTCGTATGTGGAATGAACTGCCAGAAGAAGTGGTAGATGCAGTTACATTTAAAAGATGCGTTGACAGGTATGTGAGTAGAAAGGAGGGATATGGGCCAAGCGCAGGCAAGTGGGACTAGTTTAGTTTGGGAAACCTGGTCACCATGGCCAGGTTGGGCCGAAAGGCCTGTTTCCGTGCTGCCTAACTCTATCTTGCCCCTCCCACTGCAGTCCCAACAGCCTTTGTGCCAAGTGATTTGAACATTATTTTCAATTGAGCTAGACTTTGCCTTTTGAATGAATGGCTTTCTGGTGAATGTTTCTTCCAGATAGTGCCCCCACCCCGGCTCTGCGGAGGTGTTGGTTTGTGCCCAGAAATGGTTCCATTAGGATCCACCCAGGTAGCCATTTCCTTAACCATGAATTTGGCCACCATGTGGAGATATCGGGGTATTACAGCTGTCAGTGCTCCTGGCTGCCTCCAACACAACACACACACACACACACACACACACACTACATACAACACACAACACACTAAACACTCACACTACACATATGCACTACACACCACACACACAGACTACACACTACACACACACTACGCACATACACAACACATTGCACATTTAACCAACACTACACACTTACCCACACACACGCTACACACTAGAAACACACACTACACACAGAACCCATGAAACACTTAATGCACTACATACACTATGCACACAACATACTATATACTACACATACAACACACACAGCACACTTAACACACACACACTACACATGACATAGTTAACACACACATTACACACGCACTACACACTTCACACGTAGCCCACACACATTACACACTTAACACACATACAACACACAGACTCCACACTTACCCCATACAAACTGCACACTACACACTTAACGCATACACAGGGTGGACACAGTCAACAGTGAATACAGAATCAGGTGTTAATTTGAAATCTGTGACAGATAAAGTTTTGCTAAGCAAACTTATTAATGAATGACTTATTGTCACGTACATCTCGGGAGATAGAGTGAAAGGTGCTCTGTCACCACCTTTTAGGATACAAAGGAGGAAAAAGAAAATACTTTAATGGAGTTCATCTTCATCGGCCAGCGTTCCAAACACGACTCCAGATTTCTGCAAGGTGTGTGGATAGTCCCCCCGCCGGACTGACGCTGCCAAGATCGATACCAGGAGTCCAGGCATCGGGCCTACCACAGCCAAGGGTTCCTGCTCCAGTCACCGCCAACACCACGCCGGCATCTCCACAATGCTGGGAAGAAGGAGAAAAGGAAAAGAAAAGAAATAAAATGGACAGTAAGGAAAAGAATGTTACTGTCCTGGAGTGGAGGGCTCAGGAACCCGAACACTACCTACTGTCCTGGAGTGGGGGGCTCTGGAACCCGAACACTACCTACTGTCCTGGAGTGGAGGGCTCAGGAACCCGAACACTACCTACTGTCCTGGAGTGGAGGGCTCAGGAACCCGAACACTACCACTGTCCTGGAGTGGAGGGCTCAGGAACCCGAACACTATCTACTGTCCTGGAGTGGGGGGCTCAGGAACCCGAACACTACCTACTGTCCTGGAGTGGGGGGCTCTGGAACCCGAACACTACCTACTGTCCTGGAGTGGAGGGCTCAGGAACCCGAACACTACCTACTGTCCTGGAGTGGAGGGCTCAGGAACCCGAACACTACCACTGTCCTGGAGTGGAGGGCTCAGGAACCCGAACACTATCTACTGTCCTGGAGTGGGGGGCTCAGGAACCCGAACACTACCTACTGTCCTGGAGTGGGGGGCTCTGGAACCCGAACACTACCTACTGTCCTGGAGTGGAGGGCTCAGGAACCCGAACACTACCTACTGTCCTGGAGTGGAGGGCTCAGGAACCCGAACACTACCACTGTCCTGGAGTGGAGGGCTCAGGAACCCGAACACTATCTACTGTCCTGGAGTGGGGGGCTCAGGAACCCGAACACTACCTACTGTCCTGAAGTGGGGGGCTCAGGAACCCGAACACTACCTACTGTCCTGGAGTGGAGGGCTCAGGAACCCGAACACTACCTACTGTCCTGGAGTGGGGGGCTCAGGAAACCGAACACTACCTACTGTCCTGGAGTGGGGGGCTCAGGAAACCGAACACTACCTACTGTCCTGGAGTGGGGGGCTCAGGAACCCGAACACTACCTACTGTCCTGGAGTGGGGGGCTCAGGAATCCGAACACTATCTACTGTCCTGGAGTGAAGGGCTCAGGAACCCGAACACTACCTACTGTCCTGGAGTGGGGGGCTCAGGAACCCGAACGCTACCTACTGTCCTGGAGTGGAGGGCTCAGGAACCCGAACACTACCTACTGTCCTGGAGTGGGGGGCTCAGGAACCCGAACACTACCTACTGTCCTGGAGTGGGGGGCTCAGGAACCCGAACACTACCTACTGTCCTGGAGCGGGGGGCTCAGGAACCCGTACACTACCTACTGTCCTCGAGAGGAGGGCTCAGGAACCCGAACACTACCTACTGTCCTGGAGTGGGGGGCTCAGGAACCCGAACACTACCTACTGTCCTGGAGCGGGGGGCTCAGGAACCCGAACACTACCTACTGTCCTGGAGTGGAGGGCTCAGGAACCCGAACACTACCTACTGTCCTGGTGTGGGGGGCTCAGGAACCTGAACACTACCTACTGTCCTGGAGCGGGGGGCTCAGGAACCCGAACACTACCTACTGTCCTGGAGTGGGGTGCTCAGGAACCCGAACACTACCTACTGTCCTGGAGTGGGGGGCTCAGGAACCCGAACACTACCTACTGTCCTGGAATGGAGGGCTCAGGAACCCGAACACTACCTACTGTCCTGGAGTGGGGGGCCTCTGGAACCCGAACACTATCTACTGTCCTGAAATGTGGGGCTCAGGAACCCGAACACTACCTACTGTCCTGGAGCGGGGGGCTCTGGAACCCAAACACTATCTACTGTCCTGAAATGTGGGGCTCAGGAACCCTAACACTACCTACTGTCCTGGAGTGGGGGGCTCTGGAACCTGAACACTACCTACTGTCCTAGAATGAGGGAGCTCAGGAACCTGAACACTACCTACTGTCCTGGAGCGGGGGGCTCAGGAACCCGAACATTACCTACTGTCCTGGAGTGGGGGGCTCAGGAACCCGAACACTACCTACTGTCCTGGAGTGGGGGGCTCAGGAACCCGAACACTACCTACTGTCCAGGAGTGGGGGGCTCAGGAACCCGAACACTATCTACTGTCCTGGAGTGGGGGGCTCAGGAACCCGAACACTACCTACTGTCCTGGAGTGGGGGGCTCAGGAACCCGAACACTACCTACTGTCCTGGAGTGGGGGGCTCAGGAACCCGAACACTACCTACTGTCCTGGAGTGGGGGCTCAGGAACCCGAACACTACCTACTGTCCTGGAGTGTTGGGCTCAGGAACCCGAACACTACCTACTGTCCAGGAGTGGGGGGCTCAGGAACCCGAACACTATCTACTGTCCTGGAGTGGGGGGGCTCAGGAACCCGAACACTACCTACTGTCCTGGAGTGGGGGGCTCAGGAACCCGAACACTACCTACTGTCCAGGAGTGGAGGGCTCAGGAACCCGAACACTACCTACTGTCCTGGAGTGGGGACTCAGGAACCCGAACACTACCTGCTTTCCTGGAGCCACCAATACAGAGATAGTGGCCAAAGGCAGGGAAATGGAGTTCGGCCACCATTCGGCAATGATCTCATTGAATGGTGGAACAGGCTCGGAGGCTGAATGGCCTACTCCTGTTCCTATGTTCCTATGATATTCACCCACATATACTATGAAGGAATGTTTTGAAGATGCTACTGTGCTATGAACCCAGCCAATAATGATCAATTGGACGTGATTTCAAATCCTACCATGGTAACTGGTGAAATTTAAATATAATTTCTGAGTGAAAGGCTACTTAACATGACCATGAAATGAACATTGTTCTCCCTCACTGTTTACTCCAGGCTGCCCTGTCACGGTAGTGACCTGCCGACCTGGTAGGTTAGAAGGTAAGGCCTTTTTGACTGACGGACAATGGAAGTTTCCCTTCTCTCCCTTCCACTGGGCTATAGCTCTTACCCCATGGTGGGGGGCTTCAAACTGGTCCTCCAGCCTGGCCACCATCCCCATTTGGATGGCAGACCCACTCTTTACCATCAGTTGGCTACTCTAGGCCAAATCCATATCAGGTGACTGCTCCTGACACAATGTGGGGACATTAACTTTGGACTTAATTCCAAAGTTGACATCCTGACCTGAAGGAAGAAAACCCTGCTCTGTGTCTGCTCCTTTCTTTCAGTTTTCACTTTGAATTCTGACCTTTTTTCTTTGTTTTGTTGCAATTGATTGTGGCCTTTCATCTCCTACACAATTTCTTTCAATTTGCGTGAATACTGCTAATGTTTTTCTCCCTAGTCCCTTCTGCCTGGGCCCTGTAGGATTGAGGAGATTCATCAGTGCTGGCAGGGTCCCCTCGAGAGGAACGGCTTTATGCTGCAGTTCGATGAACAAGGAGAGAGAGAGAGAGAGAAAGAGATAGAGACAGACAAAGCTCACAGTAATGAAGAGAATCCGTCACCTTACTCACCCTATTTAGATCAATACGGGGAAAATGCTACCAAGAAAAGAAAGAGAGAAATAAAACATACCACTTGCCACCTCAGAGAAAGCCCTGTAGCATGTTAATCTCTCACCAGACGTGTTTCGGGTAACAAAACTAGAAATTGCTGGAGACGCTCAGTAGGTCTGGCAACAGCTGTGGAGAGAAAGCAGAATTAATGCTTCGGGTTCGGTCACCTTTCTTCAGAATGGATTGTAACTCGGAAACGCTTGGCAGATATTAGAACTCAGAACATAGAACAGTACAATACAGGCCCTTCGGCCCTCATGTTGTGTCAGCCTTTTATCCTTTTTTGGTGGCACAGTGGCTCAGTGGTTAGCACTGCTGCCTCACAGCACCAGGGACCCGGGTTTGATTCCACCCTTGGGCGACTGTCCGTGTGGAGTTTGCACATTCTCCCAATGTCTGCGTGGGTTCCCTCCGGGTGCTCTGGTTTCCTCCCACAGTACAGGTCGGGTGAATTGGCCATGCTAAATTGCCCGTAGTGTTCAGACTATCGTCCATGTGGCTCTCCAAGAATCGTTTGAATATCCCTAATACGTCTGAGTGCACTACCACTGCTGGCAGTGAATTCCACACATCCACCACTCTCTGTGCTAAGAACCGACATCTGACATCTCCCCTAAACCTTCCTCTGATTACCTTAAAATTATGCCGCTTGTGATAGCCATTTCTGCCCTGGATAAAGGTCTCTGGCTATTCTCCCTCTTGGTGTGAATAGGGAAGAGGTAAACGATAGGTGGGGATAGAGCTCAGAGAGAGGGAGAAACAGTCAGGCTGACAAAGGAATGGTTAAAGGCAAGCCTGGGAAAATTAATGCCCCCATTAGTAGCTAATGCTTCTAGTTAAAAATCCCACAGCACCAAGTTATGGTCCAACAGGTTTAATTGGAAGCACTAGCTCCCGGGGCTCCACTTCAACCACCTGATGAAGGAGCGATGCTCCAAAAGCTAGTGCTTCCAATTAAACCTGTTGGACTATAACCTAGTGCTGTGGGATTTTTGTACACCCCAGTCCAACACGCTTATCTCCAAATAATGTTTCTCGTGTTCTGGCATTTACTGGAATACATACACGAAGATTCCATGTCAAAGGGTGGCTAATTCCTATACCTTGACAGACCTGAAGAGGGAGAACTTTACCTCATGAAGATTCTGGATTGAATCATTCTGTGTTTCAAAATTTAAAGAATATACTGATTGGGACTGTGAATAAACATTAACGATAACTCGTACTGCGAGGGGAATTGAATAGAAGAGTAAGGAGGTAATGCTTCTGTTATGGAGAGTATTGGTGAGACCTCATCTGGAGTACTCTACTGGTCACCGTATTTAGCATATAAACAGACCCTTTGGCCCAACTCATCCATGCTGACCAGGTTTCCTAAACTAAATGAGTCCCATTTACCTGAATTTGACCCATATCCCTCTAACCCTTTCCTATCTATGTACCTGTCCCAATGTCTTTTAAATGTTGTAATTGTATTCACCTCTACCACACCCTCCAGCAGCTCATTCCACACACACACACATACCACCCTCTGTGTGAAAAGGTTGCCCCTCAGACTCCCTTTAAATCACTCCTCTAGTTTTGGAGTTCCCTACTTTGGGAAAAAGACCTTGGCTATTGACCTTTTCTACGTCCCTCATGATTTTATAAACTTCTGTAAGTCACCCCTCAACCTCCTACTGTCCCTCCCTTTTCAGCCTCTCCTTATAACTCGAATTTTCCAGTCTCAGTAATATGATTAGATTCCCTACAGTGTGGAAACAGGCCCTTCAGCCCAACCCGACCCTCCGAAGAGTAACCCACCCAGACCAATCTCCCTCTGACTAATGCAACTAACACTACGGGCAATTTAGCATAGCCAATTCACCTGACCTGCACATCTTTGGACCGTGGGAGGAAACTGGAGCACCCGACGCAGAGAATATGCAAAGTCGCCCGAGGCTGGAATTGAACCTGGGATCCTGGTGCTATAAGGCAGCAATGCTAGCCACTGAGCCACTGTGCCACCCCTATCCTTGTGAAATAACTCCACAGAGGCCAGTATCCCATCACCAAGTCACCCTGTACTTACACGTGGAAAGTCACCTGATGCAGCTCCCTCAGAGCTAGCTCTCAGAGTGAACAAAGCCTCTGGTACCCATGAGTATATCTGTCAGCCAGAGCTCCCTGATTGGACCAGATTAGCAAACCTCAAATCATGTTCTATGAGGTCCACCTGGCTGACCCCATTACAATCACGACACGTTTTAAACCTTTTCCAGCTTAACAATATCCTTCCTATAAGCAGGGCAACCAGAATTATACACAGTACTCGAAATGAGGAGAAATTCAGTAAGTCTGTGACCACGGTGGCTCTGGCCAGTGTGGGAATTAACCCCATGCTGTTTGGCATCACAAGCCAGTAGTCCAGCCAATGGGAACAGTGCAACCTGAGGCCATTTAAATGGAGATTTTCCAGTCAGCCTCCAGGTTCAAAATAACAGGGGATGGGGGGCAGTTCCCTGGGGTTGGGGGTGGTGATGGTGGTGGGCGCGCAATCTGAAGGAGAGAACCCAATGCCAATGCTCCTCAAGGCACTCCCTGCTGGTTTGGTTGTTGCTATGGCTACGGATCACCATGGGGATGGTCTCGTCTCTCCCCCACCCCACCACACAGGCTTGGCTGCTTCCTCTACAAACTGTGTTTCTCTGAGCCACGGTTGAGTCTGAGGGTACAGGGTGGGGAGGGGATGGGGGGAGGGTGGTGTGTGCACAGGGGATGCGTGAGGAGGTGTACTGGAAGAATATAACAGTCGTCAGGGGAGTTCCTGCCCCCTCTCCCGACCACACCCACCCCAAACCCAATAGCAAACAGACCGAATGCATTTTAATCCAATAATAAATGTCCTTAACCACAGAGACCACCCTCTCATTCCTTTGAGGAGCTGAAAGAGATCATGTTATAAATATGAACTTGCAGTGAATTATGGGAGGGCATTGCTTGGGGGTAAGGGGCAGGAGATTTCAAAGGGCATTTGGGAAAATCACCTTTTCACTCAGCGTGGGGTAGGAATCTGGAACAAACTGCCTGGGAAGGTAATGGAGACTAGAAACCTTACAATATGCTTCAAATATCATAACATTCAGGGATATGGGACAAGTGCAGGAACCTGGGATTAGTGCACTTTTAGTGGGAGCTATTTCGATACTAACTTCAATGGGCCTTCTCTGAGTCTATGATTCTATAAATCTATGAACACAAGCCTATCTGACCTTGAAAAATGTAAGGGCATTCCTAAGTGCAATCAATCTCTTTGGAAGTACAATAAGTGGAATTTTGGTTCTTATGGAAGAGGCATTGCCATCTTAAAAAACAATAACATTTTATACGACATAATAAAAGATTGCAAACCTCCAACCGTGGACAATGCTGCTGAAGATCTTCTTGCATTCCTCAAAAGTTGACGTCTTGAACACAGCAATGAATTCTCAGTTTGGAAAGTGCTGGCTCACTAATTCAATGGTCATCACTTTGGAACAACAGGTTGCCCCAGTACCATGTTCCCAAATCGGTTTCTATCTCTGATCAGATACCAACATTTGGCCGGCGCAGGAGAATTCAGATTCACCTAAACCAGTCGGAGCAGAAACGGTTGAGTTGCGACATTGTGAGGTGATCATCACCTTAATGAATGTAGAGGCCTGGGATAGCTGGGAAGCTTCAACCTTCTCGTTTGCAATTCCCCCCAACTTCAGAACGACTGAGGGAGTAAGTTTAAATGAATGTGTGCAACTTGCTGGCAAATTGTTTTGGAGAGTAACTCAAGGGAATGGTGGTGTATCAGAATCATGGTCTGATGAAAATACTGACATTTCTCAGCTCTGTAACTGCATCGATGACCTTTACATTGTGATTCAATGTCTGCAAATAAATGCTAAGGGCATGTTTCATCATCACAGATTTCATCTTTCACACTGTTTAGTTTGTGTTAACTTTTTTTTAGAAAATGGTCCATAAAGTAAACCAATATTTAATGCATTACATTAAAGCAGAATCCATGGAACTGCATGTTGTAATTACGAGGTTTAGAAGGCTATTATAATTTGGGATCGCAGTTTTACATCGAAGGTAAATGAAAGGGATCATATAAGCTGTTCTGCTGTCTGCTGGAGAGTAGCCATAATGTGGAGGTGCTGGTGTTGGACTGGCATGGACAAAATCAGAAGTCAACATAACACTAGGTTATACTCCAACAGGTTTATTTGAAATCGCAAGCTTTCAGAGCACCGCACCTTCATCAGCTGAAGTGAAACAGCGCTCTGAAAGCTTGTGACTTCAAATAAACCTGTTGGACTATAACCTGGTGTTATCTGACTTCTGACTTTGCGTGCGAATACGCCAGGGTGGTTTGACTGTGACACATCAAATAAAATCCTGGATTGCTTCATCAAGATGAAAGTGAAAGGCATTTGTATTTGCACACAATGATAGCAGTTTGCAATGAGCCATCTCTGAATCTCCCAAAGTCCCTGAAAGACGTTTTGGTACCAGTGTGCTGCATTGTTAACAGTTATGCTGAATACAGTTCATTCACTTCTACTTAGTTATGAGGTTAATGTGTTTCATGCTTCCATGGCAAAGAGGGTGGTGGAAGCCAATTTTAAGATCAGGTTACAAGGCTTCCATATAAGTCAGCGAATATCACAGCGGAGTGGACAGCAGACAGAAGGGGCTGCTTGGTTTGTGAGCTACCTTGTCTTATTGTGGGAGGGAGATAGTCTCTAGTCAGAGGCACAACCTTCATCCTCTGGTGGAATCAGGGAGATTTTTCTGACACGGCCATGTGGAAGAGGAACCATTACCAGAGACTTTACAAGATTTAACAAGCTCTCTGAAAACTGAGGAAAACATATAAGGATGGTCACTGGAGGTTACTACTTGGTAAAATTGGGATACATGGAACCATTGTCAGGTGGGACTGGTTGTGGGCTGTTTTCTAAAATGGACTGTAATTCCATGGGACTGACAATTATAAAAGAGAAAGGCATCTTGCTGAAGTTTTAACTCTAAATTTTCTCCACAGTGCTACACTTTGTTTACTTACCTTGCTTCCCAAACCTTTAACACCCTCACTGAAATAACAATCTAATAGTTCTGGGCAGATAACACACTTTCCACTTTGACCACAATTGTGCAACGGCACAGAATAAAAAAAAATTGGAAGAATTCCAAGCGACATTTTCAATGACGGCCTTTCAATTCCTCACAGCCCCTCAGGAGTGAGCTGCTATTTCTGTACCCTGATTAATCAATAGAAACATCAACTTGGGTAATGTGTTATCACCAGAGAAAATGTGTGAGTGTATTCAATACGTGGGATTACTGTTGCCAGTGTGTCATTTCAGAGTACATCTGCATCCAAACAATTGATTGATTACAATATCTCCAACAACGGTCAACAGGAGCCTCTTTGTTCTGTATTACTCTATCTCCATTAAGAGATGGGTCCATACAGAAAAGTGATTACATCTTGATCCAAGATTAATCGATTTGTCTAATGTAATACATGTCAGAATTTGATTCCTTGAAAGACCCAGGATCGAGGGAGTTACTCAGTGTTGTGACTGACAATTCAGCCATTTGATGTTGGATGGGTCTGGACAAGGTCCCTAGTTCCTGATATCCCCTGACCCCTACAAACCACCCCCCACCACCTCTGTAATCTTCTCCAGTCCTTCAATGTATTCACCTTCCTCTAATTTTTGCACATCTCTGGTTTCCATCACCCTGCCATTGGCAGTGCTACTTGATTGGCACCCATCCACTTTGTTTAACATTCACCCCCTCCATCACTGATGCACAATGGCAACATCTACAAAAGGTACAACAACAACTCACCAAGGCTCCTTTTTTTTGTCTTCATTCACAGGATGAGGGCAACGCTGGCTGGACCAGTATTTATTGTCCAGAGGGCAGTTAAGAATCAACCATATTGCTGGGGGTCTGGAGTCACATGTAGGTAAGGATGACAGTTTCCTTCCCTAAAGGACAGCAGTGAATTGGATGGGCCTTCCCCAACAACTAGCAATCGATTCATGGTCATTAGACGTTTAATTCCAGATTTTTAAAAAGACTTGAATTCAAATTCACCATCTGCTACGGTAGGATTTGAACCCAGGTCCCAGTATATTACGCAGGATTCTATATTAATAAGCCCAGTAATAATACCACTAGGCTATCACCTCTGCTTTGACAGCAGCTTTCCATTTATATCTTATAAAAGGACAAAGGACAGCCGATGCATGAGGAGACAGTCACCTCAAAGTTTATCCTCAAGCCACACAGCACGAGGACTTAAGGCGATGCCACAATTTCTTGACTGTCTCTCTCAGAATCTCTTCTCATTCCTCCTGAGATTAACATGGTGAAAACAAGCACTTCCATGTTAATCTTGCTCCAGAGCGGTGGACCAGCTTTGTTAGTGGCATCTCGTGAGTGAGGCTCGCTGGAAAGGTTATTCTTTATTTTCTAGCCATCACTTTTACCAATGGTCTTTCCCATCAGACTATCTGAGTTCTTATTACATGGAATTACCAAGGAATTCAAACACTCTCTTCCTGAGCTGAGCAACAGAATTGCTTTGATCTAAGGTCTTGCTGACACCTCTTCATTGGCAGGTGTGACTTGTCCAAGGTACATTTCTTATTCACATCAAAGGCTTCTCTGCACTGTTTTGCTGATTGTCTGACATTGCATGGTGGCTCAGTGGCTAGCACTGCTGCCTTATAGCACCAGGATTCCAGCTTCAATCCCTGCCTCGGGCCTATGTCTGTGTGGGTTACCTCCCACGTTCCAAAAAGATGTGCAGGTTAGGCAAATAGCCCATAGTGTTAGGTGCATTAGACAAGGGGAAGACTTGCTGGGCCAAAGGCCTCTTCCCCCACTGTAGGGAATCTAATCTACTTCCATGAGTCAAAATTGGTGTGTGATATTGAATTCAAGGTTCCCCAGCTTTATTTTCAGGACTAATTTTACCACGCTCGTAACACTTTTAACTTTTGCAAATGCATCTTTGATTATTCCAATCCTTTGCCCTCATTTCTTGATTGCGGGTTCCATCTCATACTAACAGACTTCCTAAGTAACAACATCTGTCTCACTGATTGACCTTTCCATTCTTCATTGATGTTCTGGTTGATTGTCCTTTTGGACGGCACTGTAGGAAATGTTTTGTTTACACTTCACTGTTGCTGGGTCAAAACCTTGGTACCCCCTCCCTACCTGCACTGTGCGTCTCCCTACACCACAATGACTGCAGTGGATCAAGAATTAAGTTGACCACCACTTTCTTGAGTGCCAAGCCAGTGACACTCCCATGAATTTTTAAACAGTGATTTCCAACATGATTCAAAATTATAGCAGGTTTTTTGGCTAATCCAATGGTATCTTGGAACTTTCAAATCCTGCCTGAGCTAATTCTGTTTTATTGCTGAAAAGAGAAACATGTTGTTGAAGCTTTGCATCAACCACTCATCAGGACACAATCACAAGAATACCAAATCTTGAAATTGTCGCTCCCTTTGACATTTGGTATCCTTGTGTCTGTCCTCATGAAAAGCTGTGAGAGTGCATCTCATTTTTCAGCAATAATCGAGTCTATTCTGTCAAGTGGCTACTTTGTTCCAGGAAAGAGAGAAAAGGAGATGCAAGTGATTCTACTTGGGAGGCTTTGGAATTCCTTACTATGTTTTCTACAGCGTTCGGAGAAAGTGAGGACTGCGGATGCTGGAGATCAGAGCTGAAAATGTGTTGCTGGAAAGTCGCAGCAGGTCAGGCAGCATCCAAGGAGCAGGAAAATCGATGTTTTGGGCATGAGCCCTTCTTCAGGAATGAGGAGAGTGTGCCAGGCAGGCTAAGATAAAAGGTAGGGAGGAGGGACTTGGGGGAGGGGCGTTGGGAATGCGATAGGTTGCATTTCTTGCAAGGATGCCTTCCTTGAAGAAGCTCTCTTTCTCCCAACCTATCGCAGAGAGTCCGTTTCTCTGACACTCACCCTTTTTATTTTTTTAAAATTTCTTAAACATGTTTAGATTAGATTTCTTACAGTGTGGAAACAGGCCCTTCGGCCTAACCAGTCCATATCTACCCTCCGAAGAGTAACCCACTCAGACCCATTGCCCCCTGACAAATGTACCTAACACTATGGGCAACTTAACAAGCCAATTCACCTAACCTGCACATTTTTGGACTGTGGGAGGACACTGGAGTACCCGGAGGAAACCCATGCAGACACGGGAAGAATGTGCAAACTCCACACAGACAGTCCTCACCCTTTTTAATCTGTCAGCCAGGGCTCCCTGATTGGACCAGATTAACAGCCACAATCAGGGAGCCGATATTCTATGAGACCCACTTGGATGACCTCGTTACAGTCATTACAGGAATGCTTTGCAGCACACCCCTGTAACAATCAAATGGATGGTGAAAGTTCCAATGTTAAATAACGTAGCCTATCCAAACCATACAATAGTGCATGGCAGGCTAGCACAAGGAACAATTGTCCTTCTGAAATGGGGGTGGGGGAAGGTAACAGAACGGAGCGAGGAATACAATGTTACAGCTGCAAAGAAGATGCACGATGAACGTAATCAACATTAAATACAAAATTTGAGAGGGCCATTCAGAAGTCTAATAACAGTGGGGAAGAGGCTGTATTTGAATCTATTGGTATATATGTTTAAGCTTTTGTATCTCCTGCCTGAAGGAAGAAATTGGAAGAGATTATTACCAGGTGGGAGGAATCTTTGATGATGTTCGCTGCTATTCCGAGGTAGCAGCAAGTGTAGACGGAGTCAATGGATGGGAGTCTGGTTTGTGTGATGGACTTGGCAGTGTTCACAATGCTCTGTAGTTTGAAATGATCCTGCGCAGAGTAATTGCTGTACGAAGCCGCAATGCATCTGGATAGAATGTTTTCTGTGGTGCCATCTGTAAAAGTTGGTAAGAGTCTTTGTGGACGTGCCAAACTTTCTGAGCCTCCTGAGGAAGTAAAGGCGTTGCTGTGCTCTCTTGACCGTTGCATCGACGTGGATGGACCAGGACAGATTGTTGGTGTTCATCTCTCTCAGGGACTTGACTCTCTCGATCATCTCCAGCTCAGCTCCATTGATGCAGATATGGGCGTGTCCCCCCCACCTTGCTTCCAGAAATTAACGACCAGCTCTTTAGTTTTGCTGATGTTGTGGGAGGGATTGTTGTCTTTACACCAGGACACCAGGCACTCTGTCTCTCTCCAGTATACTGTCTCATCATTGTTTAAGACAACGGTTAGTGGGACCTTGCTGTCCACAGATTGGTTGCCACGGTTCCTGAATTGCAATAGCGACTTCAGAGGATATCTCAATGGCTGTAAAGAGCCTTTGAGTGGGGGTGTGGTGGGCTTCCTGAGGGTAGGGAAGGTCTAGATCAATGCAAAACTTTCTCCCTGTAGAAGCTGTACTTCTGCAAACCAATGAGCTCTTGATTGAGCAGGAACAGCATGGGGGTTGCTAGATACATGCAAGCTTTGGAAAGAGGAATTAAATACAACAAACTTCAATCTCAGTGAAAACTTAGAGCAGCAATATGTCGTGCAAACTCACCGGAACCCAGAGACTCCTGCGCAAAATGTTCCTCAACATATGCTAGCTGCTACTCACTCTACTAAGACTTGTGTGTGTGTGTATTTTTTTCCTCATTTGCTGGCATTGACTGTTCACAGCAGGAGGTTACAGCTGTTACTTGTTTCTCTTTGTGTCACAGAGTTAATGCTCTATTCTGATCAGAACCAGCGTAGAAAGAGACTGAGTAAAGGATTAAAGAAAGACTTGCATTTACATAGCGCTCTCCATGTCCTCGGAAGTCTGAAAGTGCTTTGCAGCCAGTAAGATTCATGTTTGGTGGCATGTGTTGGGATTGTAAGGGGTTGGTGACTTGAAGATGCTGCTTGGTCCATTGGTAGTTCTTCCCAGAGAACATTGTAAGGCAGCTCTTTCACTCGACAGAGAGAGAGAGAGAGAGAGAGAGACAGAGAGACAGAGAGACAGAGAGACAGAGAGAGAGAGAGGCGGCTAATGGTGATTTAATCTGAGCAGCAACATGCCTCAGGCGAAGGACAAGGTTGAGAAGGGCATAACCTTCATCTTGACGGTTGTGAGAATCAAATCTGCGTGTAGGGGCCACTGTGCATTGCAAACTGGTGTTTGGTTAGCTACCAAAAGAGAAAATGCTGGAAAATCTCAGCAGGTTTGGCAGCATCTGTAAGGAGAGAAAAGAGCTGACATTTCAAGTCTAACTGACCCTTTGTCAAAGCCATTGGTTAGCTATGTTGGCTGGATGGCTGATTTGTGATGCAGACTGATGCCAACAGCATGGATTCAATTTCCACACTGGGTGAGGTTATCACAAAGGTTCCAGTGCCCGACAGCACATAGCAGTACAAAATCACCAAAGGTCTAGATCATAAAGTCCCTGCCACATGGAAGCAAACCATTCGGTGCACCAAGTCCACACGGATTCTTTGAAGACCATCCCACCCAGATCCACCACATCCCTTTAACCTTAGCATTTCCCTATGGTTAATCCATGTTATGGGAAAATTTCCATGGCTGCTCCACCTAACCTACACATCTCCAGACTATGGGAGGAAACCAGAGCATGTGGACATAACCCATGTAGAAAGTGCAAAGTCCACCCAGACAACTACCTGAGGTTGGAATTGAACCCAGGTCCCTAGCACTGTGAGGCAGCAGTGCTAACCACAGAGCCACCCATGGCTAGCTGCTGGTTTACCTTCTCTGCTCATGGTGCAGTCTCCCTTGAACCAGCATAATGCAAAGGTCCATAGCAATTTCTTGCCCAGAAAGGTGCATGCCCTTTCCTTTCTGAGAAAAAAAACAGGATTCTTTTTTTCCCTTTTTCTGAGTTAGGACTGTAAGTGATGGCAAGGAGAGTGTGGCACAGCGCCTCAGCGGCTAGCACTGCTACCTCATAGCGCCAGGGACCTGGGTTCAATTCCATCCTCAGGTGACTCTCTGTGTGGAGTTTGCTTATTCTCCCTCGTGTCTGCGTGGGTTTCTTCCGGGTGATCTGGTTTCCTCCCACAATTCAAAAAAGTGTGCAGGCCAGGTGAATTGGCCATCCTAAATTGCCTATAGTATTGGATGTATTAGCCATATGTTAATATAGGGTAGGGGAATGGGTCTGGGTGGGTTATTCTTCAGAGGGTCAGTGTGGATTTGTTGGGCCAAATGGCCTGTTTCCACACTGTAAGTAACCTAATCTAGTCTACCCTGTGGTAAAATGGTCAGGAGGATATCAGAAACGCTACCTTTATTTTGGTTAATGGAATTTCAAAAAATCACCAGAGCTCAGAGAGCTGTAAATGCTCCAGCCATTCTGAAGCTCGAATCAGTTTGCACCGCCAGCAAATTCACTTCATTACAATAAAGGCATTCCTAATTCCCTCATTTTCTCCAATCAATTTGCTGCGATTGTTAACTTCCTCACATTGGCATCCTTTCCAACGTCAATGCATCACACTTTCACTCAGGTTTGTTTCAGTGCAATGGCATAAAATTAAGAGCCCATGAAATTAAACAAAACTAGGTTTGTAACAGGGGAGTTACACCTCCTGTGTTTTTTCACATGTGCTAGGTTACCCATGAAAGCAAGGAGGATAAACAGCAGAGGGCAAGAATGGATAGTTTCAGCTGACTGCATTATTTCATGTAAAGTAACACACACACACACACACATACACATAAACACACATGCACAAACACACACACACAAACACAAACACACACACACAAACACAAACACACACATACACAAACACATACACACAAACACAAACACACACATACACAAACACAACACACTCATACACAAACACATACACATACAAACACACACATACACATAAACACACATACACAATCACAAACACAAACACACACATACACAAACACAAACACACACACCAAAACACACACACACATACACACACACACATGCATACAAACACACACACACACACAAACACGCACACACATACACAAACATACAAACACACACACACACACAAATCAGGGATTGCTGGAGAAAATCAGCAGGTCTGGTGGAGAGAAAGCAGAGTTACAGTTTTGGGTTGACCCTTCTTTCGTAAGTCGCCAGTATTAAAAGTCAGATGACGCATATTGAATATTGAAATGTGTTTTTATTCTCAAGATGTGGGTGTCGCTGCAATAAAGGCCAGCATTTATTGCCCATCCCCAATGGAGTTTAGAGTCAACCACATTGCTGTGGGTCTGGAATCACGTGTAGGCCAAACCAGGTAAAGATGGGAGTTCCCTTCTTTAAATGACATTAGTAATGGTTTTTTCCAATTCTTTCATGGTCATCAATTGACTTTTAACTCAGATTTTTATTGAATTCAAATCTCACCATCTACTAAAGTGGGATTTGAACCCAGGCCTCTAGAATACATAAAAACTGAAAGAACTGTGGGCGCTGCAAATCAGAAATAAAAACAGAAGTCGCTGAAAAAGCTCAGCAGTTCTGGCAGCATCAGTGAAGAGAAATCAGAGTTAATGTTTCAGGTCCAGTGACCCTTCCTCACTTGGATTAACTTGGATTTCTCTTCACAGACCCTGCCAGACCTGCTGAGCTTTTCCAACAACTTCCATTTTTGTTGTTAGAATATTACTTCATTCCTTAGAATAACGGCCCGACAGTATACCACTAAGCCATCACCCTGCCTACCGCTAGCATAATGTTTGATAATGTAAAACTTGCTGTAAAAAGGAACTAATTTGCAAATCTTTTCATTCTTGCATTCATCAGGACAAATACAAAAATGCCAAACCTCAGTGATCACAACAATTTATACAGTTGGAGAGAAACATGCTGATTGGATGGCATGTCAACTTGTCAGTTTTGGCATTGACTACTGAGTGATCTATCTGTCTTTTCATCAATGTTAAACCTGGGAAAACATTCAGGGGTCACGTATTCCCATTTACGCTCCATCTCAGTGTCGCATATCAAAAACGTATCAAATGTCTTTTGAAGATAAGGCTGACGATCTAAAATTAAATAAGCTGACACGGTCTATCTGGATCCTGACATGCAAGTTTGAAAATTTCATTTTCGTGAAACAATTTATCTTTTTTCTTTTTCAGAGGACATGATGTGGTATACTTAGCAAGGTACTGTACATTACTGGAAGGTTTGTGAATATGAACCTATTTGGAGTTTAGAGTCATTGAGATGTACAGCATGGAAACAGACCCTTCGGTCTAACTCGTCCATGTCGAGCAGATATCCCAACCCAATCTAGTCCCACCTGCCACCCGGCCCATATCCCTCCAAACCCTTCCTAGTTATTTCCCAAATGAGATGTCTTTTAAGTGTTGCAATCACACTAGCCTCCACCACTTCCTTTGGCAACTCATTCCATACACATATCACCCTCTGCTTGAAAACATTGCTCCTTAGGTCTCTTTTATATCTTTCCCCTCTCAACCTATGCCCTCTAGTGCTGGACTCCCCCACCCTAGGGAAGAGACTTTAACTATTTACCCTATTCATTCCCCTCACGATTTTATAAACCTCCACAAGGTCACCCCTCAGCCTCTGACGCTCCAGGGAAAACAGCCCCAGCCTGTTCAACCTCTCCCTATAGCTCAAATCCTCCAACCCTGACAATATCCTCGTAAATCTTTTCTGAACTCTTTCAAGTTTCACAACATCTTTCCGATAGGAAGGAGACCAGAATTGCACGCAATATTCCAAAAGGGGCCTAACCAATGTCCTGTACAGCTGCAACATGACCTCCCAACTCCTGCAGTCAATACTCTGACCAAGAAAAGAAAGCATACCAAACACTTTCCTCACTATCCTATCTACCTGCAACTCCAGTTTAAAGCAGCTATGAACCTCCACTCCAAGTCTCTTTGTTCAGCAACACTCCCCAGGACCTTACCATTAAGTATAAGTCCTGCTAAAATTTCCTTTCCCAAAATGCAGCACTTTGCATTTATCTAAATTAAACTCCATCTGTCACTTCTCAGCCCATTGGCCCATCTGATCAAGATCCCATCGTACGCTGTCTGTTGCACCTCCAATTTTGGTATCGTCTGCAAACTTGCTAACTATACCTCTTATGGTCACATCCAAATCTATTTATTCCTGGAAATGAGCCAAATAAGTTTTGCCAGTGTTGTTTTTTAGAGACTAGTTTAAAGAGAGCGGGACTTAAATTGAAAGATTTTGGAGTATGAAAGTCCTACTGCAACTATTAGTATGACCACATCTGGAGGATTATGAATGGATTCATTCCCCTTCTTTCACATTGTTTCAGTGGGGTCAGTTCAGGGAAGGTTCACTAGAATGATCCCAGGTATGGGACTGTCTTATGAGCAAAGGATAAATTGGTTGGACTCCACTCCAGAGTTTAGAAGATTGAGAGGTGATTTCATTGAAACACATCAGATGTTTAAGCAGCTTGACAAGGTAAATACTGAGAGGATGTTTCCTCTCATGGGAGACTCAGGGAGAGGGCACAGTCTCAGAATTTAGGGGAGCCAATTTAAGACAGAGATGAGGAGGAATTTCTTCTCTCAGAGGGTTGTGAGTCTTTGGAATCCCTTGCCACAGAGAACTGTGGATATCGAGTCCTTGCGTATATTTAAAGTTGAGGTAGGTAGATTCTTCAACAGTCGGGGAATCAAGGGTTACAGGGAAAGGGTAGGAAAGTGATTTGAGGAATGGAAAAGGCTGAATGGACTACTCCTGTTCCTATTTCTTATGGTTTTGTTATTCCGAAATTAGGGCTGGGATTTCACTGGGCTGACAGTGCACCTAGTCCAGAGAAGCATCATGGATATTGCCATTGGACCAATCAAAGTAGGGGTCAGGGTCTCCATGGCCATTGAGGCAAGGTCCAGAGAGATGGAGAGGGGTGGTGGTTGGTTGGTGTAGGTGGGTTGGAAGGGATCTTGCTGCAAGAGTGTTCACTGTCACTGGGGGGACACCCTGTACAAATGTGGCATGTGGGCAGCACTGACTGGGCCCTGGATCAGTGGTGCTGGAAGAGCACAGCAGTTCAGGTAGCATCCAATGAGCAGCAAAATCGATGTTTCGCTGCTCGTTGGATGCTGCCTGAAGTGCTGTGCTCTTCCAGCTCTACTGATCCAGAATCTGGTTTCCAGCATCTGCAGTCATTGTTTTTACCAACACTGACTGGGCCGTCATTCATCGCTCATCCCTCATTAAGATGGTGCTGAGCTGCCTTCTTGAACCGCCATAGTCCACATGGTGTGGGTACACCCACAGTGCTGTTAGGACGGGCTGGTGGAGGAGCAGTGATATGTAAGTTTCCATGTCGGGATGGTGTGTGGCTTGGACGGGAACTTGCAGATGTCGAATAAGCCTTGACAAATGCAATGCATTTGTTGCCACTGTGTCCTGGTAGTGGAGGGAGTGAATACCAAATGAGATAAAGACCACACTCAGAAGAACTTGAAACCCAATCATTTTGAGCTGCATAAACCCATATCCAACAATTAGAACTATAATATTCCAGTCAATCCCATTCAACATTTTAATGGAAGCACAATGGAGGGTTTGAGTGATAAAGTTTGAGTTATACACCAACCAACAACCAATCACACCTCCCCCTCCCTCTGGACCTTGCCTCAATGGCCAGGAAGATCCTGACCCCACATTGACTGATCCAAAGGGAATATCCATGGTGCTTCGCTGGATAGGCTGGGATGTTTTTTCACTGGAGCTTAGGAGGTTAAGAGGTGACCTGATAGAAGTTTATAAAATAACGAGAGGTATAGAGTTATTGCTGGTTGTCTTTTCTGTAAGGTGGGGAATTTCACGACCCGGGCAAATTTTTAAGATGAGAGGAGAGAGATTTTGAAAAGATGTATGAGGCAAATCTTTATACACAGAGTGTAGAATGAACTTCCAGAGGAAGTGGTGGATGTGGGTACAGTTACAATGTTTAAAAGACATTTGGATGGATACATGAATAGGAACAGTTTAGAAGTTGGGAATAATTTAATTTTGGATTATGGACTGGCTGGACCAAAGGTTCTAATTCCGAACTGTATGACTCTAGAACTACAACTCTATGAGGGGTATAGATAGGGTTAATGGCAGGTGTTCTCTGCCTAGGATGGGGGTTTCAAAACAAGGGGGCACATTTTTAAGTTGAGAGGTGAGATTAGTAAAAGACACGAGGGCAGTTTTTTTTTACAGAATGTGATTCATGTGTGGAACGAACTTCCTGAGGAAGTGGTGGATGTGAGCATGTTACAAGATAAAAGAGACTTAGATAAGTAACATGAATGGGAAAGGTTTGGAGGGATATGGGCCAGGAGCAGGCAGGTGGGACTAGCTTAGTTTGAGATTGGGTGACCGAAGGGTCTGTTTCAGTGCTGTCTGACTCTGTGACACAGCGAGACAGGCATGCACTTTGGGTACCGATGTGTTACACCAAGGAGGATTAAAAGTTAATGTGTATTTTCATGCAGCTGCTGTTTAACAAAAAGAGCAGATTTTACGCAGATCAGCTTCTCGACAGGAGAAGTATTTCCGGATGATTAATTTCCATCAGCTGTCTCATATGGTAATCAGACAGAGTGAGCTGAATGCCCAGTTCCTGAGAGGGAAGGGAAGGGTAGGTCCATATGGTACGATGAGCTGTTTTGCAGCCGTTTCACTGTAAGCATTGTGATAGCGCATTGGTTTCCCTCCATAAACTTGCGAATCATGCTCCCACTGAGATATTAAGAAGGTCATTGCTGTTTGATCAAGTGATTCGCTCAGATTTAATTTGCCGGTTTGGTGAAGTGAACCGTTCAAGCGAACGCTTCCCAATCCGCCCCCAGGACTTTAAAAAAAAACCTCAAGCTAAAATTCAACTAAAAAGAGAAAGAGCGATGCTTTCAACATTTGTGCAATGATAGTCCAGGGATAACAGTCATTCCAAAACAAAGCTGGGAAGTGGGGAGAGGATAAACATGTCAATTCTGGAATTTTCCGGAGTGTTTCAGGGTTCACTAAAACCAAATTAATTTATTGATGTGATGAGGGCATTGCTGGCTAGATTAGTACTTATTCCTCCTCTGTAATTGTCCAGGATAGTTAACAGTTAACTACAAATGGAATGTTCGTCCTTTTTTCAAAGGAAATGGATTATAAAAGTAGGAAGGTTTTGCTAAAATTAGCCAAGGCCCTCAATACAGATGGAATACTGTGAACAGTTTTGGGCCTTTTATCAAAGGAAAGATATCCTGGTGTTGGAGGCAGTCAGAGAAGGTTCACTCGGCTGATACCAGCTATGGAGGGACTGCCTTATAAGGAGAGGTTTAGTAGGTTGGGCCTATACTCATTGGAATATAAATTAGCAAACAAAAGGCAGTGTTTGAAAGGTGGAAGGAAGATTGGATCTATTTATAGCTCCAGGTAGAACAGATGTTTCTAAAATAATGAGGGGTATACATAGGGTTAATGGTAGTTGTCATTTCCCTAGGATGGGGGATTTAAAGACTAGGGGTCACTTTTTTAAGGTGAGAGGAGAGAGATTTTAAAAAGTCATGGGGCAAAGGATGGTTCGCATGCAGAATGAACTTCCTGAAGACGTGGTGGATGTGGAGACACGTTTGAAAGACATTTGGATAGATACATCGGAATGGTTTGGAGGGATATTGGCCAGGAGCAGGCAGGTGGGACTAGTTTAGTTTGGGATTATGTTCAGCATGGACTGGTTGGACTAAAGGGTTTGTTTCTGTGCTGCATGACTCTGTGAATGCAAAAGTTAAAGTTGCCACATAATTTAAATTCCCTGAGTGAATGTTTCTGTAATAATCTCACTGGATAAGGATGGCAGATTTCCTTCCCTGTAGGACATTGGTGAACCAGACATGTTTTTATGACAATGGATGATTAGATTAGATTTTCCACTGTATGGAAACAGGCCCTACAAGTCCACACCAACCCTGTGAAATGTAACCCACCCAGACCCACTTCCCCATGACTAATGCACCTATCAGTAATGGCTATTTAGCACAGTCAATTCACCTGACTTGCACATCTTTGGACTGTGGGAGGAAACCCATGCAGAGAGCGTGCAACCACCACACAGACAGTTGCCCAAGCAGGAATTGAACCTGGGACCCTGGTGCTATTAGGCAGCAGTTCTATCCACTGAGCCACCATGCCACCCAAATGTTGGACTGTTTATTCTGGATTTTTTTTTGGATTCAGATTTAATTATTGCCCAGGATGGAATTTGAACTCACATCGCCAGAATATTCTGCTGGGGTTCTGAATTAGAGCAACATTACCACTAAGCCCTCCATAACACCACCACCCCGGGTGTCTCCTTCTCTTTCCTTGCGAAGACTAACCCCTCCAAAATCTGCACCTCCTCAAAGATTTCCAAAGGGAGAGATTGAGGAAAGTTTTCTAGATATTCCACAGCTTAAAATGCCACCCCATTCTGTCACTTGTCTCTCCAGTTCTTAGCAATAATCCAGCATCCTTCAAAAACCTCCTGGTTTGGATTCTTTTATCAATGTTGCTGATATTTTAAAATGAAATCGCATCAGTTTACCAACGCACCATCTGTCTAAGACTTGGTTCAAATGAAATTGGGCATTTACACAGTAAAGCACATTTTAAAACATCAGCAAAAACCTTGTGAACAAAGTGCTTGGTCAGGGCTGTCATAAATTTTAATTTTCTACCATAGCCTGACAATAAGCAAATTGTGTGCTGATCTGGACCACTTCCACTGAACAGAACTGTATTCTATTTCTAATTTGAAATGAGCTGGAATTTTCCCTCACAGGCATGTAATTAGTGTGAGGAGAATTAAGCAGCTCCAATCTATATGCTAAACTTGTCAGTGCTCGAGGAGTTTTTAAGTATACACTGAGAATGTTCAGGTGAAGCACCAATTCCAAGCAGATAAAGTGGTTAAAAAGAATATTCTGTGGCACAGTGGAGTTGTCCCCTGGAGAAACCTGGGCTCAAAGTTCCTCCTGCTCTAGAAATGTGTCATAATATGTCTGAAATACCTACCAAAATTATGAGGCAGGGTCTTAAAGTACAGCCAAATCACAGAATCTCTACAGTGCGTAGGCCATTCAGCCTATCAATTTCACACTGGTCCTCCAAAGAGCATCCCACCCAGATCCATCCCCCTACTCGATTACCCTGCATTTCCCATGGCCAACCCCAGCCAACCCGCACATCTCTGGACTGAGATGGGAGAAAACCAAACCACCAGGAGGAAACCCACACAGACATGGGAAGAACATGCAGACTTCACACAGACAGTCACCCAAGGTCACTGTAAGGCAGCAATGCTAACCACTGAGCCACCATGCCACCCCAAACAGTGGCTGTGTCCCTACCTCTGGATTAGAAGACCAAGCTTCAAATCCCACCTCTGCCCATGCTCCCATCTAGTCTCTTCCAACCCCATTACCCCTCTCTAGTTCCTCCTAAGTCTCAACCTTTCTGAGGAAGGGTCACTCAACTGGAATATTAACTCTGATTTCCCTCCACAGCTGCTGTCAGACCTGTGAGGCTTTTCCAGCAATTTCTGTTTTTGTCTCCTCTCCTTCTCCTTCCTCTCCCTCTCCTTCTCCCTCTCCTTCTCCCTCCCCCTCTCCTTCTCCCTCCCCCTCTCCTTCTCCCTCTCCTTCTCCCTCTTCTTCTCTTTCTCCTTAGTCGATCTTTCCCTCCCCTAGAGCTATGGCCCCAGAACTGTTTGTATGCACACAATCTGATGTCAGCAAATGCAACTGAAAATCAATAAATAAGCCACAATTTGTCCTAAATTTAAATGCAATCACTGCTCAGTTTCTACAAACTAAAACTGTTCCCTGAAAACTGTTCAGGGCTCCCATTCCGTTACCCAATCTTAAATGTTCTATACAAAAAGCTAATTGCTCCCAATAAATTTTTTATGAGATTTTACTTACAATTACCTAGACCCTTTACAAATGAAGTGCCTCACACTGTTGGACCAAGTCAATTATTTATGACTTGCAGTGTCTGTTATTATCCTGATAATTGCCCTTTATGTTATAGTTTTGCACTAACAATACGAAAGAAGGCCTTTCTTTAAAATTCCCTGTGGAGTTATGCTTTGAGTGTACTTTGTATTGAACCCAGGAGTTTTAAGTCTGAAAGACTGAGCTCTCCTGTGGTCTAAAATTAGAGGATTTTTTGGAACATTTCGCAGAACTCTCATTGTTCCCTTTTAAATACTGCAGAGTGACTTATAAATCATTGTTATAACTTGCAGCAGTCATTTTGAAGAATATAGAGCCCTGAATTTATCCCACACCTTTTTCACATCACTCAAAAATGGATCAAAGTAGTTTCTACAATAACAGTCAGGAGAACAAAATGCAGTAGTGCCTTGACTTACGAACTTAATCCGTTCCAGGACCCGGTTCGCGAACCGAAAAGTTTGTGAACTGAATCAATTTCTCCCATTGTTCGGATAGCGTAAGAATGCTTGGACGTAGCAACAAACGATGTTCACAGAACGCGCGCCAAAGACGAACTGAATGAGATCACCCGGGGCCCGAGAGCTTTTGCGTTCAAAGCGCATGTAGCAAAGCAGAACAATGAAACCACATGGTCGCACACGGGCTTTTTGCGTTCGTACCTTCGCTCGTACCTTGAATTTCGTACGTACGTTGAAGCAAGATTTGATGTACAATCCTGTTCGTAAACCGATTTGTTTGTGAATGGGGTCGTTCATATGTCGAGGCGCTACTGTAGACTTCAACAGGATGGCTCAGTGGTTAGCACTACTGCCTCGCAGTGCCAGGGACTTCAGTTCAAACCCACACTCAGGTGACTGTCTGTGTGGAGTTTGCACATTCTTCCTGTGTCTGTGTTGGATCCTTCTAGGTTTCCTCGTTCAGAGGTCTATAGGTTAGGTGGAACGGCCATGCTAAATTGCCCAAAGTGTGCAGAGATGTGGCCATGGGAAATACAGGGAGTGGGTGGGAAGCTCTTCAGAGGGTTAGTGTGCGCTAAATGGCCTGATTCCACACTGCAGGGATTCTATGAAGAGGAAATTGCGCATGGGACTAATTACAGTCTACATTCTCCAATCATCTATTGAGCCTGTATTGCCTTAACTCACTCTCTCTGCAATGATTCATAGTCCTGTCGGTTTCTACAGCCTCATTTGTAGGTTTGCTTCCCCCAGCCGTTTCATCTCTGTTCAACAAGTTTCCCCTTGAACAGGCAATGATCCCTTTCCTCTGAAATAAAAGGGAGAACAGAGTGAGAAATCCAATAGGTTTTGTAAACCTTTGACAAGTTTGCAAAAGTTGTGCAGGAACTTTAAAACTGGCCAAAGCTGGGATTGGAGGGGGCGAAGAACAACACTCCTATGCAAATCTCCCTTCTGAGGGGGAGTCTAGACTAGGGGACACTCTTTAAAACTAAACAACTTGCCAGTTAAGAGAAAATGAGAATGTTTTGAAACTAAAGAATGTTGGAAATCACAGCGAGTCAGGCAGCATCCGTGGACAGAGAGCAAGCTAATGCTCCAAGTTGAGATGACTCTTCCTCAGAGCTGATGTGAATTGTGGAGGGGCAGTATTTATGCAATAGTGTGGGGGTGGGGGGGTTGGGGGTGGAGTGTTGGTGGAGAAAGGGGATTGACAGTGCAGAATAAGATGAGAATGTTTTCTTGTCTCAGGTCTGGAGTTGCGAATCTGTGAAATTCTCTTCTCCAGAAAGTGGTAATGGATTGGACCATTAAATTAATTTTTGGCAGAATTAGATTGACTCCCTTGTTAGTCAAGAATCGAAGGATAGGCAGGAAAGTGAAGTTCAATCCACAGATCGCCCACATGTCAGAAAGACATGACTGTACTCGGGGAGCGTGCAGAAGAGATTCACCAGGTTCATAGAGTCCTCACAGTGTGGAAACGTTCGGCCCAACAAGTCCACACTGACCCTCTGAACAACAACCCACCCAGACCCATACTCCTACCCTATTACTCCACATTTACTCTAACTAATGCACCTAACCTATACATCTCTGAACACTATGGGCAATTTAGCATGGCCAATTCACCTAACTTGCACATCTTTGGACTGTGGGAGGAAACTGGAACACCCGGAGGAAACCCATGCAGACACGAGGAGAATGTGAAAACTCCACACAGACAGTCAGCCGAGGCTGGAATCAAAGCCCAGGTCCCTGGCGCTGTGAGGCTGCAGTGCTAACCACTGAGCCACCGTGCAGCCCCTGGATGCTGTCTGGGAGGAAAGATTGGGCTGTTTTCTTTGGAGCAGAGAAGATTGAAGGGGGCCATCCTGATTGAGGTGGAGGTTTTGGAAAGAGTACAGAAATGGTTTACCAGGATGTTGCCTTGTTTAGAGGGTATTAATTGTGAGGAGATTGAACAAATGGTTTGTTTTCACTTGAATGTTGAGAGATAAGGGACAAGCTGATAGAAGTAAACAAACTTATGAGAGGCAGAGGTAGAATGGATAGTCTTTTTCCCAGGTTGGAAATGTCAATTACCAGCGAAAAAATATTTAAGGTAAAAGGGGGCAAGTCTAAAGCATACAGCTGTAACTGGTGGTATGTGCTGCCAGGGGAGATGGTAAAGGCAGATACAATAGCAATGTTTCAAAGGCATCTCAACAGGTATGTGAATAAGCAGAGAACAGAGGGATATAGACTGTGTAGAAGCAAAAGGATTTTAGTTTAGAAAGGATGTGTCAGCACAGGCTTGGTGGGCTGTTCCTGTGCTGTACTGTGCTCAGATCTCAGTGTATGCGATTCTGAGGGGCAGGGAGAGGGTGCATAGAAAGCTATATCCCCTTACTTGAAAGGTCATAGACAACAGAGAACACTGAAAGTGAAAGGCAGGAGGTTTAGAGAGAATTTGAGGAAAATGCACTTAAATGCACTGCCTGGGAGGATAGTTGAGGCGGAAAATTCAAAACCTTTAAAAAGTACTTGGATGAGCACTTGAAGTGCCATAACATTCAAGTATATGGGTCTAGTTCAGGAATGTGGTAGCAGAGTATTTTTGTTGGCACACACTCGAAGTGTGTCTCCTGTGTTAGTAAAACAATTCAGACTGCCATTTAAATCTCAGCCATTTTCAACCTTGCATAATCTGTCCAGAATTTGGATGCATTTGCATGATAAAGGGAAGAATTATTAACTGCTAATACAAGTGTAATATTCAATAACCTCTTCACTAATGAGAGCACATTGATGCTTTTCTTTTGGAAGAGGGCAATTAACTGAGATGTGTGCTAGGGAAAGTGATTTCACCCACGTGTGATTAGCAATGACCAGCATGTCTGCTGTGACCAGATTGTAAAGTTGCATTGTGCTTGTTTTTACGTTCACATGTAAAGCAGACAGACAGACCTTATTCTGGGTCACCTAATATCCATTGTTCTGGTTTCACATCTACATTGAGTTGTAGAGTCATAGAAACAGCATGGAAACAGACCCTTCGGCCCAACTGCTTCAGATATCCCAACCCAATCTAGTACGATCTGCCAGCACTTGGCCCATATCCCTCCAAACTCTTCCTATTCATATACCTATCCAGATGCCTTTTACATGTTGCAATTATACCAGCCTCCATCACTTCCTCTGGCAGTTCATTTCATCAAACAGCATAAACTGTAACTGTGCAGGTTCACTGCTCTGTCAGTTAGCAATGTGGGTTTCTCTCTCTCTCTCTCTCTCTCTCTCTCTCTCCTGCACTGACCCCCCCATGTGCTTTCTTTGTATGCTCATACATTCAAGTCAACATAGTCCTGATGAAGGGCTTATGCCCGAAATGTCAATTCTCCTGCTCCTTGGATGCTGCCTGACCTGTTGCGCTTTTCCAGCACCACCCTCTCGATTCTGATCTCCAGCATCTGCAGTCCTCACTTTCTCATTGTCCCACTCTCCTATTTAAGACCATAAGACCATAAGACATAGGAGTGGCAGTAAGGCCATTCGGCCCATCGAGTCCCCTCCGCCATTCAATCATGGCTGATGGGCATTTCAACTCCACTTACCAGCGTTCTCCCTGTAGCCCTTAATTCCTTGAGACAACAAGAATCTATCAATCTCTGCCTTGAAGACATTCAGCGTCCCGGCCTCCACTGCACTCCGCGGCAATGAATTCCACAGGCCCACCACTCTCTGGCTGAAGAAATGTCTCTGCATTTCTGTTCTGAATTGACCCCCTCTAATTCTAAGGCTGTGTCCACGGGTGCTAGTCTCCTCGCCTAATGGAAACAATTTCCTAGCGTCCACCCTTTCCAAGCCATGTATTATCTTGTACATCTCTATTAAGTCTCCCCTTAATCTTCTAAACTCCAATGAATACAATCCCAGGATCCTCAGCCGTTCCTCATTTGAGAAGGAGATGACTGTGATCACTACACCTCAGGCAAGGGGAGAGCCTGAGAAGGAGAATCTTGCATGATAACCTCAAAATGTGCAGGAATTGAACCCGTGTTGCTGGCGTCACCCTACAGTGCCAAATGAGTCAACCAGCCATCTGAGCCCCGGATTTCACAGCTACAGACATGAGGTTTGAAGTTTCAAATTGCTACGCACAGTTCTGGTCTCCAATATTACCAAGTAGATTCAGTGGAGAGTGTGATGAAAAGACCAACATGGATGGCAACACAACCGAAAAGTTTTCATGGAAACCCTGAGCAGGTTGGGCTCTTTTTTTCAGATTAAAAAGAGAAATTTGAATGCTGACCTGATAGTGGCTGTTAAAATTATGGAGGGGTTTGAGAGAGGAGGCACTGAGAAGGATAGAAGAATAGAGTCATAGAGCCATTCAGTACGGAAACAGACCCCTCAGTCCAACAGGTTCATGCCAACCAGTTTCTCAAACTAAACTAGTCCCACTTGACTGTGTGTGACCCATATCCATCTTACCCTTTCCTATTCATGTATCTACCCAAATGTCTTTTGAATGTTGCAACCGTGGAGAAAGTGAGGAGTGCAGATGCTGGAGATCAGAGTCGAGAGTGCGTTGCTGGAAAATCTCAGCAGGTCAGGCAGCGTCCGAGGAGCAGGAGAATCGACATTTCAGGCATAAGCCCTTCATCAGGAATGCTATAACTGTACCTGCCTCTACCACTTCCTCTAGCAGTTCATTCTGCATAAGAATGACCTTCTATGGAAAAAGTTGCCCCTCAGGCCCTTTTTAAATCTTTTTTCTCTCACCTTAACATATGCCCCCTTGTTTTGAATTCCCCTGCTCTGGGGAAAAGACCATTGCTACTCACCTTATCTATGCCCCTCATTATTTTATAAACCTCTATAAGGTCACCCCTCAACTTCCTATGCTCCAGTGAAAAAAATCCCAACCTATCCAGCCTCTCCTTTTCACTCAAACCTTCCAGTTCCAGCAATATCCTGGGAAACCCTCTTCAATCTAATAATATCCTTTCTATAACAGGGTGACCAGAGTGAGACACAGTACTCCAAAAGTGTCCTCACCAACTTCTTATACAACCTCAACATGACATCCCAATTCCTATACACAAAGGTCCGAGCTATGAAGGCAAGCTTGCTACCTGCCTTCTTAAGATTAGATTATCTACGATATGGGAACAGGCCCTTTGGGCCAACCAGTCCACACTGACCCTCCAAAGAGTAACCCATGCAGATCCATTCCCCAACCCTATATTTACCCCTGACTAATGCATCTAACAGTATGGGCAATTTAGCATAGTTAAGTCACCTGACTGACATCTTTGGATTGTGGGAGAAAACCAGAGCACCCTGAAAGAAACCCACGTAGACTTGGGGGCAACATGCAAACTCCACACAGACAGTTGCCAGAGGTAGGAATTGAACCCAGGTCCCCAGCAATGTGAGGTAGAGTGTTAATCACTGTGCCACCCTAACCACTCTGCCTATCTCTGACAATAAAAGGACTATGTACCTGAATTCCTAGATCCCTTTGTTCAATATTTCTTTCTCCACATTAAAAACAAGATATCGGGGAGTCTGAAATTGAGGGGGTCACAGCTATTTTATAATTTATTTGTGAGATGTGTGTTTCGCTATCTGGGCCAATATTTATTTTTCATCCTAATTTCACTTAGGAAGCTAAGCTTTCTTGAACAGCTACAATTCATGTGGTGTAGGTATTCTGTCGGGAGTGAAATTGTCCAGGAGGAAGCCTGGACTAGGAGGCCGTGGTCGTTTTGTGCAAGGACTCTATTTACAGCAAACTCAATACCCACATTCTATCCTCATGTGGGATTGTAACACTGTTCCTTCATCGTCAGTGGGTCAAAATCCTGGAACTCCCTCCCTCATAATCCTGGGAGGAGTCCATCTACCACACAGACTGCAGAGGTTCAAGAAGGCAGCTCACCATCACCTTCTCCAGGGCACAACGATGAGCAATAAACGCTGTCCCAGACACATCCCATTAAATGTTAAGAAAAAGAACATTTGACCCCTTCGCCAATTCTTCATCTACTCATTTGATTCAGAAATCATTCTTACATTGTCACCACGGATGCTTCTGTTGTTCACCCCCTTAACTCTGAAGAGAGAAGGTTACGCATTAATTGATTGCTGCAGTCCCACCTGAGCTGACTAGACTTTTATTTGGAGGTAAAGCAATTTGAGACATCCTGAGTTGGTGAAAGGTAAATTCTTTTATTTAACTCTGCATGGTATTCAAAACGCAATCTGAAACAATTGGAAACATTTGCTGGAATAGGTCTGGGGGTACCTTTGGAGAGAAAAGGGAGTTCGTGTTTTGAGTCCAGGAATCCTGAACTACAATTCTGAAGGAGGGTCATGGGGCTCAAATGTTGACTGTGCTTTCTCTCTGTGGATGCTGCCAGACCTGCTGAGTTTCTCCAGCAATTTCTGCTTTTATTTCAGATTTCCAGCATCTACAGTTCTTTGTTTGACTCTCCTGCTGCTCGGATGCTGCCTGGACTGCTGTGCTTTTCCAGCACCACTCTAATCCAGAATCTGGTTTCCAGCATCTGTAGTCATTGTTTTTACCTATTATCCCACACATTTTGACCAGTGCTTGAGTTTCCCTTTCAAGTCTGAAGCCGGGAAGCCTGTATCCTTACATTGCAATACTTTACCTTCTACCACCCGTAGTTCGAATAGTCTCTACGTAACAAATCTTCCTTAAAAGCTTTTGGTGAGTGAGCAATCAATGGGATCTGTCATTGATTTGTGAAGTGCTTTTTACTAAAGGATAATCAGTCCTGTAACAGTCAGATCTCAGCTCAAACAGCATCTGTGATACTCCCTTGTGCCTGCTGTTTTTTGACAGCTCCTCTGACACTTAGGAAGTGACAGGCACAAATGATTAGACTGCTGTGGGCAGGGTGGTGTCACTGTTATGCAATTGATGAATGTATCAGTTCAACTCAGTGTATTCTATATATATATTTTAAAAAAGTGCTGTTCAATTTGTGTCCTAGCTGATGAAATGCTATCTATTCAGAGTGTGCTTTTGGAGACCATTAATTCTCCTTGGCTAAACCACTACGTATTTGAAATTATGCAGAACACACAGCATAGAGTCAGACCACTCTGCCTACTAGTCTCTACAAGTTTTATGCTCTCAGAAGGCCTGGATTAAATGGGGATAGTCAGCATAGCTTTGTTGGAGAGAGAGAGGTCATACCTAACAAATTTGTTAGGATTTTTTGGAAGTGCGATCAATTGTGTGGATGAGGGCAGTTCAGCTGATGTAGTTTACATAGATTTTAGCAAACCTTTTGACCAGAGGGTGGTGAGTGTCTGGAAAGGGCTGCTGGCAGAAACAACAATAATTTCATTAGTTAAGAAACATTAAGACACGTACATGGATAGGATAGGTATCATAGAATCACAGAGTCATAGAGATGTACAGCACAGAAGCAGACCCTTCAGTCCAACTCGTCCATGCCGACCAGATATCCCAATCCAATCTAGTCCCACCTGCCAGCACTGGCCCACTAAACTCTGTTGATCCTCCAATGTCCACAAAAATAAATGAAAACTTATTTTCCGTAATCTTCTTCAGCTGGATCTCCACTCATTAATGTGTAAAGTATGCTTGGTACCACACCTCTCAGTGCTCTCCCCAAGATCCAAACTGAATTCTAGCCATATTATTAGGTGTCCCTAACGGATGAAAAAGGACTGCTGCCTGACTTAAACAGGCACTGCTGTCACCCAGGATTCCAACCTTTGGAAAATAGGGATAGCTGAAAATGTGTTGCTGGTTAAAGCACAGCAGGTTAGGCAGCATCCAAGCAACAGGAAATTCGACGATTCGGGCCACAGCCCTTCATCAGGAATGAGGAGATTGTGCCAGGCAGGCTAAGATAAAAGGTAGGGAGGAGGGACTTGGGGGAGGGGCGATGGAGATGTGATAGGTGGAAGGAGGTCAAGGTGAGGGTGATAGGCCGGAGTGGGGTGGGGGCGGAGAGGTCAGGAAGAAGATTGCAGGTTAGGAGGGCGGTGCTGAGTTGAGGGAACCGACTGAGACAAGGTGGGGGGAGGGGAAATGAGGAAACTGGAGAAATCTGAGTTCATTCCTTGTGGTTGGAGGGTTCCCAGGCGGAAGATGAGGCGCTCTTCCTCCAACCGTCGTGTTGTTATGTTCTGCCGATGGAGGAGTCCAAGGACCTGCATGTCCTCGGTGGAGTGGGAGGGAGAGTTAAAGTGTTGAGCCACGGGGTGGTTGGGTTGGTTGGTCCGGGCGTCCCAGATGTGTTCCCTGAAGCATTCCGCAAGTAGGCGGCCCGTCTCCCCAATATAGAGAAGGCCACATCGGGCGCAGCGGATGCAATAGATGATGTGTGTGGAGGTGCAGGTGAATTTGTGGCGGATATGGAAGGATCCCTTGGGGCCTTGGAGAGAAGTGAGGGAGGAGGTGTGGGCGCAAGTTTTACATTTCCTGCGGTTGCAGGGGAAGGTGCCGGGAGTGGAGGTTGGGTTGGTGGGGGGTGTGGACCTGACGAGGGAGTCACGAAGGGAGTGGTCTTTGCGGAATGCCGATAGGGGAGGGGAGGGAAATATATCCCTGGTGGTGGGGTCCGTTTGGAGGTGGTGGAAATGACGGCGGATGATACGCTGTATACGGAGGTTGGTGGGGTGGTAGGTAAGAACCAGTGGGGTTCTGTCTTGGTGGCGGTTGGAGGAGCGGGGCTCAAGGGCGGAGGAGCGGGAAGTGGAGGAGATGCGGTGGAGGGCATCGTCGATCACGTCTGGGGGGAATCTGCGGTCCTTGAAGAAGGAGGCCATCTGGGCTGTACAGTATTGGAACTGGTCCTCCTGGGAGCAGATGCGGCGGAGACGAAGGAATTGGGAATATGGGATGGCATTTTTACAGGGGGCAGGGTGGGAGGAGGTGTAGTCCAGGTTGCTGTGGGAGTCAGTCGGTTCATAGTAGATGTCTGTGTTGAGTCGGTCACCCGAGATAGAAATGGAAAGGTCTAGGAAGGGGAGGGAGGAGTCTGAGACAGTCCAGGTGAATTTGAGGTCGGGATGGAAGGTGTTGGTAAAGTAGCCAAACGTATCGCGGAATAGGGTGGTATATCAATCACTTTCTTCTGTGGCATCACTGCCCCATTGCCATGGCAGGATCCATGATGTCACAACCATGTGATACCGTGACCAGGACGAGTGAACGAGACTGACCACCTATTTAGTTATTCTCCTCTTGCAATTTTCGATTAGCTGAAAATTCAGATCCGAAAACTAGCTTTCAGATTATGACAATCAAGATTCCAAAACGTATAGTTAGGAACAGGCTTTGAAGTTAGAAAAACATAAATTGATAAATTGGTTAAATAAGGTTAAAATGAAAATAGAGGCAAGGAAATCAACTACAGAAGGGAGGAGAATGATGCAATAAAAAGGATAAAGCAGCAGAGTACAGTTTTTAAAATGTTTTAGTCATTTATTGGGTTCCCACTCTGATTACAGATAATGATTATTTTATTTATTATTATAAATATTTATTATTATTAATAATTATATATTTATTATTTATATTATTAATACATATATAATAATCAATCGTATTAGCCCGTATCAAAATTAATTGGCAGGATCGCTTGTTTTAATTGCTTCACACATTGTCAGTGACCTGTCTTATTGACAGGTTAATTTAAAACATGATTGCATTAATTCATTGTTAATTAAAGAATGGAAAGCTACCTTACTGGCCAGTTGAGGAAATTCTGCATATGATTGAGGGATAGGGATAGATATATATAGCAGATGAAATTCCCAAAGGCTGGGGAGATGACTGTGAATGTGTGTGTTGTGTGTTGTGTGTTGTGTGTTGTGTGTTGTGTGTTGTGTGTTGTGTGTTGTGTGTTGTGTGTTGTGTGTTGTGTGTTGTGTGTTGGTGTGTTGGTGTGTTTGTGTGTGTGTGTTTGTGTGCGTATATATATATATATATATGTGTGTGTGTGTGTGTGTATACGTATGTATATGTATGTATATGTAATATAAATAAAAAGAATTAGAAGGGACATGAGAAAACAATGTAAGGCCACTAAGGTTGAGGAATATATAAACAAGGTTAAAGCAACAATATTGTAAAATAAAGAACTGAGATTCTACTTGGAATCCCGAGCCTATGTCTGGCATACCAACCCTTTTTGAGGACTGGGACCTTGAAGCTCTATACCTGGTGGCTCAGTGGTTAGCGCAGCAGGCTCTCAGGTTCAATACCAGCCTTGGGTAACTGTCTGTGTGGGGTTTGCTCTGTTTTTTTTCCCGCAGGCCAGATGAATTGGCCAAGCTAAATTGCCCATAGTGTAAGGTGCATGAGTCAGAGAGAAATGGGTCTGGGTGGGTTACTCTTCGGAGGATCAGTGTGGACTTGTTAGGCCGAAAGGCCTGTTTCTACACTGTAGGGAATCTAAACTAATCTAATTTAATATCCCTCCAAACCCTTCCTATTCATATGTCATTTCCAGATGCCTTTTAAAATGTTGCATTGCACCAGCCTCCACCACTTCCTCTGGCAGCTCATTTCATAGACGCACCATCCTCGGTGTGAAAAAGTTGCCCCTTAGGTCTCTTTTATATCTTTCCCCTCTCACCCTAAACCTACTTAGTTCTGGACTCCCCCACCCCAAGGAAAAGACCTTGTCTGTTCATCTTATCCATGCCCCTCATGATTTTATACACCTCTATAAGGTCACCCCTCAGCATCTGACGCTCCAGGGAAAACAGCCTGAGTTTATTCAACCTCTCCCTATAGCTCAAATGCTCAGGTATCAAGGGATACGGACCAATCGCAGGCAAATGGGATTAGTTTAATTGTGAAAACTGGATGGCGCAGGCATGTTGGGCCGAATGGCCTTTTTCTATGCTGTAAATCACTATGACTCTATAATAAGCTCTCCTCCCAACATATTTTATCTCCCTCTATCAGTACGTCCTTCTAATCCTTTCTGTCTCATTTACTTAGCCAGCTTCCCAAACAAGTGAGTCACTAAAAGTTAGAATGCAGTCTCAGCAAGTTGGAAACCAAAGTATTATTTATTGCAAGTGGACTGGAATGTCCAGGTCGTAATATCTTGAGGTTGTAGAGCTCATGTTAGACCACATCTGCAGTACTGTGTACAGTTTTCATCTCCTTACTTGTGAAAGGACATAATCGTATCAGAAGCATGTCAGTGAAGGTACACCTAGTAATTCCTGTGATGAGAGGTTATCTTATGAAGAAAGATTGGATAGCTTGTGAAGTGGGCAGGACGAAACAGAAAGCAACAATCAAAGTGCCAACAGAAAATAGCCTCTTTCTAGTGGTTCATCAGTGCCTGGAGGGGATGTAGGGACAGGGGCTGGCAGGAGAGCTGTCTTATCTGGAGTCAAACGTGATGGCCGGGCTGGGGTCAAAGTTGATCCTGTTGCTGTAGCTCAAATAGCTCCCAAAAGCACTGAACAAAACCTTCACCTGTATAACTGTGGATGTCAAGTGCTGTGCTTGTGGGATGTGTTTCACTAATTAAATCACTCGTGTTAACTTGCTCGAAGGGCGTTGGTGTTTAGTGCTGCTGTTGGTTTTTAGTTGGAGTGATAAGCTAATTGAACTTGTTACTTGGCAGCATGCTTAGCTAGGGTCAGCTGGGACTCATCACTGGATCATTTGCGGGTTCAAATCCTACTCCTGACTCTAACGTCTCGGCTGACACTCCAGTGAGGGAATGTGACATAATTATGAGTGCTTTGGAAAGGTGCTACATAAATGCATGGTGGATGCAAGCTCCTTATAAACTATGCTGAACTCTCCGATGTATTATTGATGGAACGTTAATAGAAATTGCTGGCAAAGCTCAGCAGGTCTAGCACTAACTGTAGAGAGAAATCAGAGTTAACGTATTGGGTCAAGTGACCTTTCCTCAGAACTGAAGAAGAGTCCGAGTTCTGAGCAATGGTCACTGGACCCGAAAAGTTAACTGTGATTTCTCTCCACAGATGCTGCTGGCTGTGTGATTTGTGATGCACACTGATACCAGCAGCATGGACTCAAATCCTGATCGTGATGAGGTGACCATGCAGGATTCTCCTTCTCAACTTTCTCTCTCTCTCCCCTGAACTCTCTCTCTGTCTCTCTCTCTCTCTCTCTCTGTCTCTCTCTCTCTCTCTCTCTCTCTCTCTCTCTCTCTTCCCCTCATGAGAGAACAGCCCTATGGACTGCTAAGACTGTGGTGACAGTACCTTTTATATGGACACCATCAGACTAGCTTTTAACTGTATGTTTTTTATTGAATTTAAATTCCACCTTGTGCCATGGTCGAATTCATGCTCCTCCAAAACATTCGTTTGGGGTTCTCAATTACTCATCCAGTGAAACTACACAATGACTACAGCCTCCTCACCAAGCCAGTCTGCTCAGCCTTCAGGTTACAGATTCAGGCTAAATATAACTTGGTCGCTACTGAGGTTCAGTGGTTAGCACTGCTGTCTCACAGTGCCAAGGACCCAGGTTCGATTCCAGCCTCGGACAACTGTCTCTGTGGAGTTTGCACGTTCTCCCCGTGTCTGCATGGGTGTGCTCCAGTTTCGTCCCACAGTGCAAAAATTTGCGGGCTAGGTGAATCAGCTGTGCTAAATTGCCCAAACCGTTCAACAATGTGTACTTTAGGAGCATTAGTCAGGGTAAATACTGTATAGGAGAATGGGTCTGGGGGGTTACTTTTTGGGGAGTGGATGTGGACTTGTTGGGCCAAAGGGCCTGTTTCCACACTGTAGGGATTCTAATTCAATGCCCAGTTTTCCTGCCAACCGCTGCCCCTATACCCCTTCCCATGCCCTGCTAGATCCGTTCAAAGTCTGTCCCATTTAGTACAATGGCAGTGTCTAAACAAAGAGAAAGTGAGGACTACAGATGCTGGAGATGAGAGTCAAACAGTGTGTGGTGCTGGAAAAGCACAGCAAGTTAGACAGCATCCGCGGAGCAGGAGAATCGAAGTTTCGGGCATAGGCCCTTCATCAGGATTGTGGGGGATGGGCTGACAGATAATTAGGAGGGTGGGGACAAGTAGGGTGAGGTGGGGTGGGGTGTGGGTGAGATGGCTGAGAAGGCAATAAGTAGATGCATGTGGGGAGGGATGATTGTGATAGGTCGGTGGAGGGGGTGGAGTAGATAGGTGGGAAGGAAGATGATCAGGTAGAACAGGTCAAGAGGGTGTTGCCAAGTTGGAGGGTTGGATCTGGACTGAGATGGTGGTTTAAGGTTAGGTTATCTCATCCATCTCTCACCACCTCACCACAGATCCAACTCTCCAATTTGGCACCGCCCTCTTGATCTGTCCATTTTCCTTCTCACCGATACACTCCACCCTCACCACCAACCTATCAGAATCATCCTTCCACCTACCTCACTTCCACCCACATGCCCACTCTCCTATTTATTTCTGAGCCCCCTTAGCCCCCCCAACATTCCTGATGAAGGATTTATGCCTGAAACGTTGTTTCTCCTACTCCTCAGCTGCTGCCTGACCTGCTATGCTTTTCCAGTGCCACACTTTTCGACAGTGTCCAAATAACATCATGGAAGGTGTTCTCAATGTGAAGGTGGGACTTGTTGGGGGTGGGGAGGTAGAGTTGGGGGGAGGGGGTTTGTTACCCTGTTTGGGGCCATGTGGGGAAGGACGCATCATTGCCCAGTCCTTGGGAGCCAGGAGGCGGTTGCAGGCAGATGGGGGCGGGTGGAATGGGACCCCTGGCCAATCAACCCATCCAATGTCTGCTGTCTCCAGCTGGAGACAGCCCACGGGGCAGCCTTGAAGACAAACCACCACCTTGCAGCCCCCAACATAACAAGAGCAAAATACATCTGCAGAGACAGATCACACATGTGTGTTGGGACACTGAAGGAAAGACCAAATGACAGCACGGTGCCTGACATTCAATTATTCTGCTATCAGCACATCCCTCTGTCCTTATCTCACTTTTGTCTTTAACTAGCTTCCTCTTAAATACATCTGTCCTACTTGCCCCAACTCCTCCACATGGGAGCAAGTTACCATTGTTTGGGTTAGAAGACCCAGAATTCAGAAGGTTGTGAGTTCAAGTCCCATTCCAGACACTTGACTTGAATGGGACAGGCTCAATAAATAGAATGGCCTACTCCAACTCTTATTGACCACAGAATCCTAGGCAGTACAGTACTGGAAGATAGCATCTCTCAATGGTCCAAAGTGAATATGCAAGGGACATTTGATGATGGTAATCCAGCTTTTCCCGAATTCCAAATTGGATTGAGCAGTGCTCATGTTTTCCTGACTCTGGTCTTCCTATCACAAGTAGAAACCTCTTCTCTGCCTCTCGATGAATGTCTTATCGAATGGTAGCACCTCATTCTAATTGTAAGTACCTAGAAGTTGAAGGTAACAAGGTGAATGCATATTGGGAATTAATTAGCTAATTACATTACAGTGTAGACTGGGGACACAGTGGTGCAGTGGTCATGTTACTCAGGAGTCGGTTTAGCTTAGTTGGCTGGATGGTTGGCTTGCAAAGCAGATTAATACCAATGGTTTAGGTTCACTTCCTATCACCGGCTTAGGTTACCATGAAAGGGTCTTCTTCTCAACCTCTTCCCCACCCCTGAGGTATGGTGACCCTCAGGTTAAATCACCACCAGTTGTCTCTCTCTAATGAGAGAGCAGCACTTAGGTTCTGTAGGACCATTGTGATTCTCACATGGGTAATATCGCTATTAGTGACAATCCATAGCTCCCAGTCACATGAATTCAAAGCCTAAGGTAACAAATGGTGGAATTTGAACCTGAATAAAGGTTTCTTGTGACACAGTGGTAGTGTCCCTAATTCTGAGCCAGGAGGTTGGAGTTCAAGTCCCAGATGTGCTGGAGATATTTAATCATGTTATTTACTGAAATGTGGATAAAAGAAAGGGGAGGACTGGGTGTAGTCAAATGGAGTAGCAAACTCTATGTGGAGAAGACATACAGACTTTTTTTCCAAAGTAGATTAGTATCTGTAAGTGCTCCACAGGCAGGCTTAAGTCAGCCTTAACATAACTTCCTAAAGCTTCAAATTCCTGTTCCTGGGGAACTCATTGTTCTAACCTTTCAGTTCTGATATTATCCTTGTAATTAGTGGCCTCTTGTCCCATGTCTCTTTGATAATGGTTTTGAGCATTCCCCACAGCCCTTGTACAAAATGTCCTCATTCCCAGGCACGGCGGGGGAAAAGAAGCAAGGTTCTGATTTTTGCGAACTTCGGTGAAAAGAAAAATCAAGCAATATCCCACTCCATCAAAAGCGGAGAGTGGAATTCTTTTCTGCAATCAGAAGGGATTGTATTTGTAAAGGTTTGGCTGCATGGGTGACAAAGGATGTTGATAAGAGAAATCCTGAAGTATTCAGATCACACCTGGAGAGAGCTGACAGAAAGACAGTGAAGAGGCACCTTGATTTGAATACTGTACACTTTTACTGCAGGGGAGAATTGATTGACTAAAGAGGGAAACATTCTATGGAGTTTCTCTAGAGTGTACCCTGAGATGTCCGTGGGAGATCAGTGCGGGCAGAAATTCAAGAGAAATAGTAGGAAAATCTTCCTTCAGAGTGATTGTGGATGAGCTGGAGATCAGCCCATTCCTCCTCATTGTTCCCAAAGCAGACTTACACAATTTGGACATACATACAGAACTCAGGTAAGTGTTCAACAAGAGCTCTGGTTAGCACTATGAGTTGAACAGCTCCAAAGTAGGTCATTTTTAGATTAAATTCTTGATAGTGTGGAAACAGGCCCTTTAGCCCAACAAGTCTACACCGACCCTCCGAAGAGCAACCCATCCAGACCCATTCCACTACACCTAACACTATGGCCAATTTAGCACGGCTAATTCACCTGACCTGCACATCCTTAGACTGTGAGAGGAAACCGGAGCACCTGGAGGAAACCCACACAGACACGGGGAGAAAGTGCAAACTCCACACAGGCAGGAATTGAACCCGATCCCTGGCGCTGTGAGGCAGCAGTGCTAATGTTGGAAACTGTCCAAAAAGGTTGGTCACCTTCAACATCTCAATGAGAAATTAACAGTCTTTCCCATGTTTCCCAAAGGCCAGACTGCATTCAATGAAATTCCTGCTCCCAAGTCCAGCTCAGCAGGAAGAGCTTTCTACGTTGAGATTATGACAAAAATAGAAGATGCTTCCATTCTAAACTGTGATATGTTGGAGATAATGTCCTTGCGTTGACCCTTCAGAACTTGATTTCCCATGACTTCTTTCAGGCGGAAGGTCACTTCAGTAGAGGGTGGTGTGGCTCAGTGCAGCATGGTTGTCTCCAAACCAAGACGACTGTGACTTCAAGCCCCAAAACAAAAGACATAAGTGTTAAGTTTAGGATTGCACTCCACTTAATATTGAGTAGGTATGGTGATGTGCACTGGATTAAACATGAAATTAAAATCCCATTGTCCTCTAATGTGAAAAATGCCATGGCAATATTGCAAACTAAAGCAAGGCTGTTACCTCTAGCATCTTGACCGAAGCTCATCTCATAACGACATTGCTGCAGTAGAATAACGTTTTGCAGTTTGAAGACACTGTGGCTCAGTGGTTAATACTGCTGCCTCACAGTGACAGGGGCTAGGTTCAATTCCAGCCTCTGTGTGGAGTTTGCATTCTCCCCACGTCTGCATGGGTTTCCTCTCGGTGTTCCGGCTTCCTCCCATAATCCAAAGATGCGCAGGCTAGGTGAATTGGTCATGTTAAATTGCCCATAGTGTCCAGGGATGTATAGGCTAGGTGCATTAGTCAGGGAAATGTAGAGTAATAGGGTAGGGGAATGAGTCTGTGTGGGATATCTTTGGTGGGTCAGCATGGACATGTTGGGCCAAATGGCCTGTTTCCACACTGTAGGGATTCTATGTCAGGCCCTCATTGTGCTCAAATTAGCTGCTTAGTTTCCAATGTTATTGTAACAGCTGTAAGATGGCTTAGTGGTATTACCACTGGAGTATTAATTGAGTAAGTCATCTAATGTTCTGGGGACCCTAGTTTGAATCCCACCAAGGCACTTGGTGGAATTTAAATTCAATATAAAACATCTGGAATTAAGAATCTATTGACCATTAAACGATTGTCAAGGGAAAAACCAATCAGGTTCACGAATGCCCTTCATGCCATCTTCACCTGGTCTGGCCTCCATGGGACACAATGCGATTGACGATCAATTTCCCTCTGAAGTGGCCTCGCAAGCCATTCAGTTGTGCCAATAGCTACTTCATCTCTTCAAGGGACAGGCAATAAATGCTGGCCAGCCAGTGTCTCCCACAAATTAATTTTGTTTAAAAAAAGTTGCTGCATTTCACAAGTATGATTAATTGGAAGTGAGATACTTTGTGATCTATGAGGTCACCTATGCATGAAACACAAGTCTATTTTTCAAAAGGCTTTAAGAAAG
Source organism: Hemiscyllium ocellatum (assembly GCF_020745735.1). Classification (NCBI taxonomy): domain Eukaryota; kingdom Metazoa; phylum Chordata; class Chondrichthyes; order Orectolobiformes; family Hemiscylliidae; genus Hemiscyllium; species Hemiscyllium ocellatum. The sequence continues at coordinate 27,429,491 of NC_083442.1, read as the reverse complement.
TTCTGTACATTGACATGATCTGCACTCAACTCCTGCCTTCAAGCTCAGATCTTCTCATGTTTCTGAAACACCCATTCAAATTCATCTCGTGTTCCATCCACACACATAACGATGCATTTGATATTAAATGTCTTCAGTTGATGAGAATAAAAAAAATGTTATTGTAGTAAATGTCATACATGGGTCCTGACAGAAGCAGGGTGCATTATAAATATGAACATGGTGTGTACCTCTCCTGATCCTTACAAATGTCATGACATTTCAGACCAAATAAAATTAAACTTCCATACACTGGTTCCTATCGCTCTGCGGGAGACTTTGATGTCGTTGAATGCTCTTTATGTGTGATTCCCTGAGCCCCTTCAAGGATAGAATGCATATGTTTAAAAGTAGAGAAAATATCAGATAGACTTGTCACCCACAGTGAAAATGTTACACATTTCTTTAGCAGGAGGCCATTAAACCTCTTACATTTCAATGAATCAATCTATTTCTTGACTTGTCTGTCTACTTGTTTATCATTAAAAATGTTTTGCCTACAAGCCTGTCTTCACATTTTCTTCACCTTTCAATGTTCTTTTCATTATAAATTCCCATGTCAGGATTTTTCATAGACAGTTTGTTTGAAAATTTGCACATTTCTTATTGCCTAACTTTGTAATCTACAGGCTTAGACTAATGTTTCAGGTAGTCTAGGTTCAAATCCCACCATGGCTGCCAATGGATCTTAAATTCAATTAAACAAAGTGAATTTGTTAGGGGACAGTATGGCACCACAGTGGCTAGCACTGCTGCCTGATGGTGCTATGGACCTGGGTTCGAATCCAGGCTTGGGTCACAGTCTGTGTGGAGTTTGCACATTTTCCCCGTGTCTGCGTGGGTTTCCTCCGGGTGCTCTAGTTTCCTCCCACAGTCCAAAGGTGTGCAGGTTTAGGGTGGGTTGGCCATGGGAAATTGCTCATTGTGTGCAGGGATGTCTAGGTTAGGTGGATTGGCCATGCTAAACTTCCCATACTCTCCAGGGGCATGCAGGAAAGGTGGGTTAGCCATGGGAAATGTGGGGTGACAAGGATTGGGTCAGGGGCTAGGTCTGAAGGATCAGTGCAGACTCGATGGGCTGAATGGTCTCTTTCTACACTGTAGATAAAGCTGTTCTCAGAAATGGTGACCATGAAACTAACTTGGATTGCAGAGGAATGGATACAGACCTGTATGAAACCAGATTGCGATCTGTTGTTGTATACTGGTGGAGGGCGGTTTTAGATCTTGTTTTGTACTGGAGCTGACCACAGTATCAGTCATTCTGCAGCATGGCTTTTCAGTGCAGGCTCAGAAATCTTCACTCTAAATCCTAGGAGATCTCTTACCATGATTGTGTATGTCATATGCATTCCCTGTAGCACACATGGGCAAAAGCGAGGACTGCAGATGCTGGAAACCAGAGTTTAGATCAGAGTGGTGCTGGAAAATCAACGTTTTGGGCAAAAGCCCTTCATCATACTTTCATATTTACTTTGTAAAACCCCAGGAAAACATGAATAATCTGTTGAGCAGCACATCTACTGCATATAGATTGGCACCATGATACACATTGGATTGGCACCTTGACCAATATGACTGGCATCAGGACCAGTACTACTGGCCCAGAGCAAGTACTGCCTCCAAGACCAAAATTACTGGCATAAAGAACATTAATTTGATTTAATTTATTATTGTCACATGTACCTAAATACAATGAAACATTTTGTTTTGCGTGCGGTGCAGGCAGCTTATACCGCATTTTGGTAATCGAACAGAGTGAAGAATACAGTGTTATGGCTGCAAGGAAGGTGCACAGAGAGTGTGATCAACATTAGATTTCAAAATTTAAGGATCCATTTAGAAAGAGAAAGTGAGGACGCATGCTGGAGATCGGAGTCGAAAAGGGTTGCGCTGGAAAAGCACAGCGAGTCAGGCAGCATCTGAGCAGCAGGAGGGTTGACGTTTCGGGCAGAAGCCCTTCATGAGGAATGTGGGATGCGTGTGGGGCTGAGGGGAAGGTAGCTTGGAAGGCGATAGGTAAATGAAGGTGGGGGGTGATGGTGATAGGTGAGAGAGGAGAATGGAGCGGATAGGTGGGAAGGAAGATGGACAGGTAGGACAGTTGAAGAGGGCAGTGCCAAGTTTGAGGGTTAGAGCTGGGATGAAGTTGGGGGAGAGGAAATGAGGAAACCGGTGAAATTGACGTTGGTGCCGTGTGGTTGGAGGATCCCATTCAGAAGGAGAAAGTGGGGACTGAAACATCGATTCTCTTACTCCTTGGGTGCTGCCTGACCTGTTGTGCTTTTCCAGCACCACACTTTTGGGTCCCACTCAGAAGACTAATAGCTGAAGGGAACAAGCTGTTTTTGAATCTCGTGGCATATGTATTTAAGCTTTTGTATCTTCTGTCCGATGGAAAAGGTTGGAAGAGATTATAAGTGAGGTGGGAGGGTTCTCTGATGATGTTGGCTGTCTTTCAGAGGTAGTAAGAATGGAATCAGTGGATTGTTACTGGTGTCCAGACCTGTTTCATCGATCCCATCGTTGACTGGCCTTTTACTAGTCTACTATTACTGGTCTTTCCCCTTGGTATTGATGTAGAAACCGATGTGGTGTGTTAATGCCCATTAGGGAAGGAAACGTGTCATCTTTACTTGGTCTGGCCTTCATGTGACTACAGACTCACTGCAATTGACACTGAATGACTCTCCAAAATCATCGAACAAGCAACTCGGATCAAAGGCAATAAATGTTGAACTTGCCAGAGATAATCCACATACAATGAAAATATGCAGGAAACCAACAGATTCAAACAATATTGTTTCCGCAACACCTCGTGTTTGTATCTCCTATTTCCTCAAATCATGCTTAAGCATAATTCATATGTTCCATACACTCTATTTATTATATGCCTGACAAATTGCTTTAAATTGTGCTAGCAATGGCAGCTCATCTACCTCCTTAAACATTCATTCCCCGTATCGCTGATGCGCAGGAGCAGCACTGTGTACCATCTACACGATGCACTGCACTAACTCACCAAGGCACCTCTGACAGCACCTTCCAAACCCACAACTCTCCCAACTGGAAGGACGAGAGCACCAGATGGGAACACCATTGTTTGGAAGTCCCCCTCTATGTCAAATACTATCCTGATTTGGAAATATATCACTGGATGAAGACCTGGAACTCCCCGTCTAACAGCACTGTGGGTGTTCCTACATCTCAAGGACAGGAGCAGTTCAAGAAGGCACTTACCCACTACCTTCCCAGCGGGCAATTTGAGCCAGGCAATAAACACTGATCCTAACCACATCCCAAGAAAGAATTCAAAGTAATTAACTAAAAATAATATGAGTAGAATGGAGAACTTTAATTGTCTGAAAGATGATACTTGGTGTTCACTCTCTGTGGAACTTTGCAATCTTCCATTTGGAACATTTCTCAAATCTATGACTTTTAAGAGAATTGAACCTTCTGTTTATTGAAATTAATGCGTCAAGCTGTTCCTAGTCTTCCACTGTGCGCCAGAGGTGGCAATGCAGTATAAATGAGATGTTACAGCACACTCCTACAAGTGGTAAGGTCCTGGGGAGTGTTGCTGAACAAAGAGACCTTGGAGTGCAGGTTCATAGCTCCTTGAAAGTGGAGTCGCAGGTCGATAGGATAGTGAAGAAGGCGTTTGGTATGCTTTCCTTTATTGGTCAGAGTATTGAGTACAGGAGTTGGGAGGTCATGTTGCGGCTGTACAGGACATTGGTTAAGCCACTGTTGGAATACTGGGTGCAGTTCTAGTCTCCTTCCTATCAGAAAGATGTTATGAAACTTGAAAGAGTTCAGAAAGGATTTACATGGATTGCTGCCAGGGTTGGAGGATTTGAGCTACAGGGAGAGGCTGAACAGGCTGGGGCTGTTTTCCCTGGAGCATCGGAGGCTGAGGGGTAACCTTATAGATGTTTACAAAATTATGAGGGGCATGGATAGAATAAATAGACAAAGTATTTTTCCTGGGGTCGGGGAGTCCAGAACTAGAGGGCATAGGTTTAGGGTGAGAGGGGAAAGATATAAAAGAGACCTAAGGGGCAACTTTTTCACACAGAGGGTGGTATGTATATGGAATGAGCTGCCAAAGGATGTGGTGGAGGCTGGTACAATTGCAACATTTAAGAGGCAGTTGGACGGGTATATGAATAGGAAGGGGTTTGGAGGGGTATGTGTTGGGGGTGCTGGCAGTTGGGACTAGATTGGATTGGGATATCTGGTCGGCATGGACGAGTTGGACTGAAGGGTCTGTTTCCATGTTGTACATCTGTATGACTCTATGACTACTGCCAATTGAGTTTGATAAAGGTTACAGGTCACTCACTCGTACCTTGTAATATAGAGAAAAGTAATGGATGTACTGGCAACCAATTGGAAAAATAACAACACATTTCAATAACAATACTATTCACCACCTGTTGTAAGTGCTCTTATAGGTCAAGGAGACTGTTCAGTGAATAATATTGACCACATATTGTTGATTAAGCTTTTGGCATATCATGATGACAGAAAAACATCTTGTAAACATTTAGTGCTGAAATGATATCCATTTGTTTGTAAGCAGTTCAGATGGATTTGATTTGATTTTCGTAACAGATTCCTGAAGAAGGGCTTATGCCCGAATCGTCGATTCTCCTGCTCCTCAGATGCTTCCTGGCCTGCTGTGTTTTTCCAGCACCACACTTTTCAACTCTGGTCTCCAGCATCCTCACTTTCTCCTTTTCGTAACAGATTCAAACACAAAAGATTTCCAGAAAGCCAGATTTGAACATGTTGATGTTGTGCAAGATGTTGGTGAGGTCTTTTTCTGGAGTAATATGTCCAGTTCTGATTGTCCAGTTTTAGGAAGAATGTTATTAACCTGAAGATGGTTCAGAAGACACTGATTAGAATGTTGACAGTTATGGAAAGTTTGAGTTTTCGGGAGAGGCTGGGGCTTTTTTCACTAGAAGGTAGGAAGTTGAGAAGTGATTTTAAAGAAGTTTATAAAATAAGGAGGGTACAGATAGAGTTAACGATAGTTGTCTTTTTCCTAGGATGAGAGATTTCAAGACTAAGAGCACATTTTTAAAGCGAGAGGAGAGGGATTTAAAAAAAATATGAGGGACAAATGTTTTACACAGAGGGTGGCTTGTGTGTGGAATGAACATCCAGAGGAAGTGATGGATGTGGCAACAATTACAGCACTTAAAAAACTTTTGGATAAGTACATGAATAGCGAGGTTTGAAGGGATATGGGTCAGGAGCAGGCAGGTGGGACTGGTTTAGTTTGGGATTATGGTCAACTTGGACTGGTTGGACCGAAGGGTCTGTTTCCATGCTGTATGACTGTATGACTCCCCTCTCAGTAATCGGAATTGGTCCCTGAGTGCAAAACCCTGGACTGACAGTGCAGTGATTTACTGAGGGAGTGCAGCATTGTTGGAAGTGCTTGTGGCTTGGATGTGATGTTAAACGAAGGCCCTGCCTGCTGTCTCAAGTGGATGTCCCTAATCTCATGTGGTACAGTTCTGAAGGAGGTTGATCCCAGTATCTGGTCCAATATTTATCCATTAGCCCTCACCACAGGCTAATAAGGTTATCTTGTCATTACCGCACTGCTGTGTGTGGGATCTTGCTTTGTGCAAATTGCCTACTGAGTTTCCGACATTGCTACAGTACAGAAATGCTTCATTACTGCCACGGTACTTTGGAATTTCACAAAAGATGCTTTATAAGTGCATGACTTTCATTCCTGGTCAAGGGCTTATGCTCGAAACGTCGAATTCCCTATTCCTGAGATGCTGCCTGACCTGCTGTGCTTTAACCAGCAAAACATTTTCAGCTCAGTCCTGAATGCTCGGCTGCAAAACGCCTATTGCATTTTCTCACAGAACATTCACTTAAATTCAAAGCAATTCATTGCATGTGAAATCCTTCGCATGACATTTCTGAGATTAATGATAAGCTTTGCGATAATACCAATTTATTGCACTGTGCATAAATATTTTGTTTTGACAATTTCTTTGATGCAGTAGAATCTTTGAAAGATGCAACAACAAATCCATCAAATCATACACACAGGCATGAGCTCATTGAACAGCTTTCTCACACTCCCTCTTGCCAAGTTGAAATGAGGGGCTGGATGAATTTCCCTTCTCCTTCTCATCTGAACAAACAGCTTGTAGCATTCAGCAGCCAACGGAAATGATTCCAAACATTCCGAGGAGATGTCGTTCCAGACCCGGAATGCGAACTCTGTTTTGCTCTCTCCACAGATGCTGCGGAGTTTTTCCAGCACCTTCCGGTTTGATTTCAGGTCTCCAGCATCCATGGCACTTTGCTTTAATTTCCTTTCAGTGGAGATGGGGGAGTGCGGCTTTAGCTCAGTTGGCTGGACAGCTGCCTTGTATTTCAGAGTGACACCAACAGCAGTGGGCAGCACGGTGGCTCAGTGGTTAGCACTGCTGCCTCACAGCACCATGGACCCATGGTCGATTCCAGCTTCGGGCAACTGTCTCTGTGGAGTTTGCACATTCTCCCTGTGTCTGTGCGAGTTTCCTCTGGGTGCTCCGGTTTCCTCCCACAGTCCAAAGATGCACAGGTTAGGCGAATTGGCCATGCTAAATTGCCTGTAGTGTTAGGTGCATTAGTCAGGGGTAAACGTAGGGGAATGGGTCTGGGTGGATTGCTCTTCGGAGGGTCAGTGTGGACTTGTTGGGCCGAAGGGCCTGTTTCCACACTGTAGGGAATCTAATCTAAAAAAAATCTAATCATTGGCTTAAATCCCATATGAAGTTACCATGAAGTACTCTCCTTCTCAACCTCTTTTCTCGTTTGAGGCATGGTGACTCTCAGGTGAAGCTATCACCTGGTGTCTCTCTCTCTCTCTCTCTCTAGTGAGAGAGCAGCTCTATGGTCTGGTAAGATTATATGTGACTTCTACTCTTTTGGTAGAGGGTTTGATGCAACTTTGCAAAGTGATTAAAAAGACATGTTTTGCTGAAAAATATTTACAGTTCACTGTTTTTAATTGTCGCTCGTAATGCTCAGCGTGCTTACCTGCAGAGATAGGTGGATGAGCTTCTGTCTAAAACCAGCTGTGTGGTCTGTGTAAATATAGTTTGGGAAAGAGTCCATCCTTAACTTGCTAGGCTGTAGCTCCGTGCCAGAAAATTTCAGAGTAGGAAATATGTCCTTCTGAAATAAAAGGGATATGCTGTTGAATGCGCCCATTTTCTCAATTGAAGTCCACAAACCAAAAACAAAATGGATATAGTATTATACAGAAAGGTGCTGTTTGATTAGATGTTAACTCTAATTGGCTGAGGAGTTGTGGGGAAGATGCTAAGGAGCTATTGTCCCCAGCTTCCTGGTTTAATTCAAAACATACAATGCCTGTAGAGGACAGGTCCTGCATATAAATATATGAAGCTACTAGCAAGTATAAGTGAATTGCATTGCAAACTCTACTGAGAATCCTAACTTGATTGTTAATTTAATTCTTCACTCATTTGGGAATGTTGGATAATTGTTAGTTAATTGCAGAGTCATGGTGAATGTTGCATATCCTTTCCTGACTTTGCAAGCATGAGTAGAAGACTCAGTATCCCTCTCTCTGAACCAGGAGACTCAAGTTCAAGACCCACTTGCTCCAGAAATGAGTAATAACATCTCTGAGCAGATTGATTGAGAAAATATTTAGTGGTAGGCCTGAATATTAGAGAAAGGTCCTCCTGCCGTGATTCAAAATAGTGCAAGTCTGAGGTGGCTGAATTCATGTTCTATACCTTGAAGCAGCCAAATCCATCAGAGAAGATGTGATGGCCTGGTAGTATTATTCCAGGGTTGTCAACCTAGAAACTCAGGTTACGTTCTGGGGGCCTGGGTCCGAATCCTGCAAAAGTGGACGGTGGAATTTGGATTCAATTTAAAAGCAAATCTGAAAACAAGAATCTAATGATGACCATGAACTGATTGTTGGAATCACCCATCTGGTTCACTGATGTTCTTTAGGGAAGGAATCTGCCATCCTTACCTGGTCTGGCCTACATGTGACTCCAGACCCACAGCAATGTGGTTGACTCTTAACTGCCCTCTGGGTAATTAGGGGATGGGCAATAAATGTTGGCAGAGCCAATGACACCCTCATCACATGAATCAATAAAGTAAAACTACTGTAGCAAAAGATAGTTGGAAACAGATTTCATAATCTGAGGGGCGGAATGCACTGCCTGCAACAGTAGTAGACTCACCAACTTTACGGGCATTTACATGGTCATCCATTAGACATACGGACGAAAATGGAATAATGTAGGTTAGATGGGCTTAGGATTGGTTTCACGGGTTGGCACAACATCGAGGGCCGAAGGGCCTGTACTGCACTGTAGTGTTCTATGTTCTAATCTAGTCAAAAGGAAGTGAGGCTGTTTGTGATTATGGAAAGAACTTTTAAGTTTAATGAACCATTGTGCAGATATACAGTTAGACATAATCGCTCCTTATGCTTCAACTTTACACAGAGTTTTAGAACCATTTCTGTTTTGTTGAGAGAAGTAGAATGCGTGGAGACCCCATTTTCAACCCCATCTTTCAAATGCTCATCCTGCTCCAACCAGTCCATGCTGACCATAATCCCAAACTAAACTGGTCCCACCTGCCTGCGTTTGGTCCACATCCCTCCAAACATTTCTTATTCACTTACTTACCCAAATGTCTTTAAAAGTTTGTAACTGGAGCCATGTCCATCACTTCCTCTGGAAGTTCATCCCACAGATGAACCACTCTCTGTGTGAAACAAATTGCCTTTTTAATTAACCGTTAATTTATATTATTTAATGTAACTGTCTGATTGCCCAAGTTGATGGACAAATAGCCCATTGCAAACATGAACTATAATGAACATCAACATTAGAAAAGGCACGAATGAAGACCAGGTCATCTGACTAATAAAAGCTTATTCCTTTGGTGCTCCGGCTGTCTTAATCTATTATGCATGTGTGATTACTTAAATGGAAAGTTAATCATCTGGATGGAAAATGAATGTCCTGATTGACAGTAAATTAAAATGATCACAACATTGCTCAATGAACATGAGCGAAACAAATCAGATGTCTGGATGTGTTAAAAGGTCAATATTGAGCTAAAATGGTGACCTAATCCAAGAACTTTGTAATTCATTGCTACGACAACACTTCAACACTGGCCACTGCAGGAGAAAAGTGAATATTTGGGATGGATGCATTGAGTTATGATGAGCCAACATTTGAATCCTCGCGTTCAAAAAGAGAAACCAAGCCTTATACAATTAAAAGTAGGGCCCTAGGTAATCTTGTGCAACAGAAGGGCCGAGAGGTTCAGGTATACAATTCTTTGAAGTTTGCAGCACATGTAGACAGGGTGATTAAGAAGGTGTTTAGCATGCTTGCCCTCATTGCTCAGACCTTTGCAGTTGGGACATCATGTTGAGGTTGTATAGGATGTTGGTGAGGCCACTTCTGGAGTACTGTGCTCAGTTCAGGTCACCCTGTTGTAGGAAGGATATTATTAAACTGGGACATTTCCGGCTTGGTGGGTTTGAGTTATGAGGAGAAGCTGGATAGGCTGGGACATTTTTCACTGGAACATAGGAGTTTGTGAGGTGGCTTAATGAGGATTTATAAAATCATAAGAGGGATAGATAAGGTAAATGGCAGGTGTCTTTTTCCCAGGTTAGGTGATTTCAGGACTGGGGGCCTATTTTTAAGGTGAGAGGACAAAGATTTAAAAAACACATGAGGGGCAATTTGTTTCACACAGAGAGTGGTTCATGTGTGGGATGAACTTCCAGAGGAAGTGATGGACATGGCTCCAGTTACAAACTTTTAAAGACATTTGGGTAAGTAAGTGAATAAGAAATGTTTGGAGGGATGTGGACCAAACGCAGGCAGGTGGGACCAGTTTAGTTTGGGATTATGGTCAGCATGGACTGGTTGGAGCAGGATGGTCACGAGGATGTTGCCAGGTATGGCAGGTGTTAATGGTGAAGCAAGGTGGAGTAGATTAAGATTACTTTCATTAGAAAGACAAAGCTTGAGGGGGGACCTGATCGAGGTCTACAAAATCATGAGAGGTGCATAGAACATAGAAAAGTACAGCACAGAACAGGCCCTTTGGCCCACGATGTTATGCCGAGACTTAATCCTAATGTAAAATAGTAACTTAACCTACACACTCCTGAACTCACTGCTATCCATGTGCATGTCCAGCAGTCACTTAAAGGTCCCCAATGACTTTGCTTCTACCACCTCAACTGGCAACGCATTCCATACATTCACAACTCACTGTAAAGAACCTACTGCTGATGTCTCCTTTATACCTTCCTCCTAATATCTTCAAACAATGACTTCTTGTACCAGTCAATCCTGCCCTGGTAAAAGTCTCTGGCTATTGACTCTATCTATTCCTCTCATTTCTTTGCACACTTCGATCAGGTCTCCTCTCTTCCTCCTTCTCTCCAGAGAGAAAAGTCCGAGCTTATTCAACCTTTCTTCATAAGGCAAGCCCTCCAGTCCAGGAGGCATCCTGGTAAACCTTCTTTGCACCCTCTCCAAAGCCTCTGTATCTTTCCTATAGTAGGGCGAGCAGAACTGGACACAATATTCCAAGTATTGTGGAATATTGTCAAGTCTCACCAGGGACTTGTAGAGCTGCAGCAAAACCTCACGGCTCTTAAACTCAATACCACTGTTAATGAAAACCAAAACACCACGTACTTTCTTAACAACCCTATCCACTTGGGTGGCAACTTTGAGGGATCCATGTACTTGCACACCCAAATCCCTCTGATCCACCACTCTGCCAAGAATTCTGCCTCTAATCCTATATTCAGCATTCAGGTTCGACCTTCCAAAGTGCATAATTTCGCATTTAGAGTCATAGAGATGTGCAGCATGGAAACAGACCCTTCGGTCCAACCCGTCCATGCCGACCAGATATCCGAACCCAATCTAGTCCCACCTGCCAGCACTTGGCCCATATCACTCCAAACCCTTTCTATTCATATACTCATCCAAATGCCTCTTAAATGTTGCAATTGTACCAGCCTCCACCACATCCTCTGGCAGCTCATTCCATACACGTAACACACTCTGTGTGAAAAAGTAGTCCCTTAGGTCTCTTTTATATCTTTCCCCTCTCATCCTAAATCTATGCCCTCTAGTTCTGGACTCCCCGCTCCCAGGAAAAAGACTTTGTCTATTTACCCTATCCCTGCCCCTCATAATTTTGCAAACCTCGATAAGGTTTCCCCTCAGCCTCCAACGCTCCAGGGAAAACAGCCCCAGCCTGTTCAGCCTCTCCCTGTAGCTCAAATCCTCCAACCCTGGCAACACCCTTGTAAAACTTCTCTGAACCCTTTCAAGTTTCACAACACCTTTCCAATTGCATGCAGTATTCCAACAGTGACCTAACCAATGTCCTGTACAGCTGCAACATGACCTCCCAACTCCTGTACTCAATACTCTGACCAATAAAGGGAAGCATACCAAACGCCTTCTTCACTATCCTATCTACCTGCGACTTCACTTTCAAGGAGCTATGAACCTGCACTCCAAGGTCTCTTTGTTCAGCAACACTCCCTAGGACCTTACCATTAAGTGTATAAGTCCTGCTAAGATTTGCTTTCCCAAAATGCAGCACCTTGCATTTATCTGAATTAAAATCCATTTGCCACTTCTCAGCCCATTGGCCCACCTGGTCCAGATCCTGTTGAAATCTGAGGTAACCCTCTTCGCTGTCCACTACACCTCCAATTTTGGTGTCATCTGCAAACTTATTAACTGTACCTCTTATGCTCGCATCCAAATCATTTATGAAAAAGACAAAAAGTAAGAGGACCCAGCACTGATCCGTGTGGCACTCCACTGGTTACAGGTCTCCAGTCTGAAAAACAACCCTCCACCACCACCCTCTGAGCCACGTCTGTATCCAAATGGCTAGTTCTCCCTGTATTTCATGAGATCTAACCTTGCTAATCAGTTTCCCATGGGGAACCTTGTCGAACACCTTACTGAAGTCCATATAGATCTCATCTACTGCTCTGCCCTCATCAATCTTCTTTGTTACTTCTTCAAAATACTCAATCAAGTTTGTGAGACATGATTTCCCATGCACAAAGCCAAGTTGACTATTCCTAATCAGTCCTTGCCTTTCCAAATACATGTACATCCTGTCCCTCAGGATTCCCTCCAACAACTTACCCACTACCGAGGTCAGGCTCACTGGTCTATAGTTCCCTGGCTTGTCTTTACCGCCCTTCTTAAACAATGGCGCCACGTTTTCCAACTTCCAGTCTTCCGGCACCTCACCTGTGACTATCAATGATACAAATGTCTCAGCAAGAGGCAAAGCAATCACTCCTCTAGCTTCCCAAGAGTTCTCGGGTACACCTGATCAGGTCCTCTCAGCTCAGCTCTGCATCCTGTCTATGTCGCACTGCAACCTGCAATAGCTCTCTATACTATCGATGGCACCTCCAACCTTTGTGTCATCTGCAAATTTACTAACCCACCCCTCAACCTCCTCATCTAAGTCATTTATAAAAACTACAAAGAGCAGAGGCCCAAGAACAAAGCCCTGTGGGACCCCACTCATCACTGTCCTCCAGGCAGAATATTTTCCATCTACAATAACTCTCTGCCTTCTGTCAGCCAGATAGCCAAACCTCCCTGTATCCCATACTTCCTGACTTTATGAATGAGCTTACCATGGGGAACCCTATCAAATGCCTTGCTGAAATCCATATACACCACATCCACTGCTCTACCATCATCAATCTGTCTTGTCACTTCCTCAAAGAACTCAATAAGATTTGTGAAGCATGACCTGCCCCTCACAAAGCCATGCTGACTGCCTTTAATCACACTATGTTTTGTTAAATAGTCATAAATCCTATCCCTCAGAATTCTTTCCAAAATTTTGCTGACCACAAATGTAAGACGGACTGCTATGTAATTGCCAGGGATTTCCCAACTACCCTTCTCGAAAAGTGGAACAACATTTGCCTCCTTCCAATCCTCCGGTACGACTCCCGTGGAAAGTGAGGAGGCAAATATCCTCGCCAGCGGCTTAGCAATCTCCTTTCTCGCTTCCTGGAGCAGCCCAGGATAAATCTGGTCTGGCCCTGGGGACATATCCATGTTAATGTTTTCCAAAATTTCTAGCACATCAACTTCATCAATCTTGATCTGGTCAAGACTGTATCCCAGCTCCTCTAAGTTTTCATTTCCAACAAGTTCCCTTTCCTTGGTGAAAACCAAAGCAAAATACTCATTTAGGGCTTTCCGTATGTGTTCGGACTCCACACACAAGTTCCCTCCGCTATCACTGATCGGCCCTACCTTCTCCCTGAGCATTCTCTTATTCCTCACTTATGAGTAAAACACCTTTGGGTTCTCCCTAATCTGTCTTGCCAAGCCTTTTTCGTGCCCCCTCCTGGCTCTCCTCAGTCCATTTCTGAGCTCCTTTCTAGTAAGCCTGTAATCCTCTGAAGTTGTGCTAGATCCTTGCTTCCTCCATCTTATGTAAGCTGTCTTCTTCCTTTTGACGAGAAGTTCCTCTGTTCTTATCATCCAAGGTTCCTTAATCTTAAACCTTCTTACCTGTCTCAGAGGAACAAATTTGTGCATCACTCGCAATAACTTTTCCTTAAATAGTCTCCACATGCCTGCTGTGCCCTTTCTGTGGAACAATTGCTCCCAGTCTGTACTTCCCAACTCCTCTCTGATAGCGTCATAATTTACTTTTCCCCAATAAAATACCTTCCCTCAGTAACTGCTCCTTTCACTCTCCAAGGCTTTGCTAAATGTGAGGCAGTTGTGGTCACTTTCACCAAAGTGCTCTCCCACCACGAGATCTGACACCTGTCCTGGCTCGTTGCCAAGCACCAACTCCAAAACAGCCTCTCCCCTCGTCGGTCCACATACTGAGTAAGGAAACCCTCCTAAACACACCTGACAAAAACGGCTCCATCCAAACTATCTGCACTTAGGAGGTTCCAGTCGATATTGGGAAAGTTGAAATCACCCATAACAACAACCCTGCTATTTTTGCATTTTTCCAGAATCTGCCCACCTATAAGTTCTTCAATCTCTGTACAGCTATTAGATGGTTTGTAGAAAACTCCCAATGCGGTGGCTGTTCCCTTGCTGTTCCTAACTTCCACCCATACTGACTCAGTAGACAAACCTTCCTCAACAACCTTCATTTCTGTAGCTGTGATGCACTCTCTGATTAGCAATGCTACACCCCCTCCTCTTTTTCCACCCTCCCTGTGCTTTTTAAACATTCGGAACCCTGGAACATCAAGCAACCATTCCTGTCCCTGTGAAACCCACATCCCTGTTATGGCCACAGCATCGTAGCACCAAGTACTGATCCATGCTCTAATTCATCACTCTTATTCCGGACACTCCCTGCATTAAAGCAGACACACTTTAACTGATCCCTATGTTTCATCGCGTGAGAAACCTTCCCGATAGATTCAATATATCCTGTCACTGTCCTGTCTGCAATTGATCCCCTCTCAGACATGTGGCACTGATTCCCACCCCCCTGCCAAACTAGTTTAAACCCTCCCTAATCACACGAGCAAATCTCCCACCCAGGACATTTGTGCCCCTCCAGTTCAGGTGCAACCTGTCCTTCATGTACAGGTCACACCTTCCCCAGAAGGTATCCCAATGGTCTAGGTATCTAAAACCTTCCGCCCTGCACCTCGCAGCCACGTGTTAAGCTGCACTCACTGACTGTTCCTCACCTCACTATCTCGTGGCACTGATAGCAAACCTGAGATCACCACTCTACTCGTCCTGCTCTTCAGCTTCCAAACTAATTCTCTGTAGTCACTTTTCAGATCCTCAATCCCTTTCCTGGCTATATCATTGGTGCCAATATGTACCACGATTTCCGGTTGCTCACCCTCCCCCTTCAGAATTTGTAAACCCAATCGGCGACATCCTGGACCCTGGCACCAGGGAGGCAACATACCTTCCGGGAGTCCCTTTCCTGACCACAAAACCTGTCAATTCATCTAACTATAGACAGGGTGGATAGCAAGAAGCTTTTTTCCCAGAGTGGGGGACTAAATTAATAGGGGTCATGGGGAGGAGGAAAAGGCTTAAGGGAAATATGTGTGGAAAGTTCTTTATGCAGAGGGTGGTGAGTGCCTGGAATGCAATGTCATTGGAAATGGTAGATGTGGGGATGACAGCATCATTTAAGATGTATCTCGACAGACACATGAATGGGCAGGGAACAGAGGGGTACAGATCCTTAGAAAATAGACAGCAGGTTTAGATAGAGGATCTGAACCGGCCCAGGCTTGGAGGGTCGAAGGGCCTGTTCCTGTGCTGTAATTTTCTTTGTTCTTCGAGCCGAAGGGTCAGTTTCCACGCTGTATGGCTCTATGACAAGCAAGATGATTGATAGATTCAAAATTCTCAAGGAACATAACAGGACATGACAAACTATTTCAGCCTCATCAGGACAATAGAACCAGTAGTGACCCTTCCAAAGAACATGACGTTTGGGGTTGGGGGAGGGAAGAGGGAAATTATGATTCCTGGGTCTGAGTGGAGGCAGGATCAAATGAAGCATTTAAGATGGACATTGGAGGGTTGTTTGGATAAAAACAATGTGCAAGAATATGCAGACAAAACAGAAGGTTGGCACTTGGTGTATAATGCTCATTAGAAATTCCAGTACAGGCGTGATGGGCTGAATGACCTCCCCTATGTCACATGATCTCAACAATTCCGTGCGCTGGCATTCCCTTAAATCCAGCCATATAAGGTAATAGGCAGGTGGAGAAAACCCTTGGTTAAGAGACAGGTTTTAAGGAGTGGATTAAAGTTGGACAGGGAGGTAGAGAGATTTAGGAAACAAATTCCAGAGCTTCAAGTCTCAAAAGGTGAAAGCACAGCTGTCAGTAGTTGGATGAATTTTATGTCAGTGCAAAGATTCAGTAGTCAAGTCAGCGAAATGACTTTTTATTCTAAAATATGTCTGAAGACTTAGATAATTTAAAACTACTTTTCTCCCTAATCAAAATGCTATTCATTGGTTTTCACAGCGAATTATTTGGATCAAAACTAAACTTTCATTTCAAATTATTGCCGAGTTAAACCCTGCATTTCTTAGAGCATTATGAAAGATAAGGTACCTACCACAGGACCCAGTCAATTTAATAGGTTTTGCTATCTGGGGTAAATGGAATACTGGTTTGATTAAGATCGATATTCAATTTAATACAAGGCTTTTTTGTGAAGGTTTATCATTAAAAGACCTCACCACCAGAATATATTTAGAGTCAGAGTGTCATAGAGATATACAGCGTGGAAACAGACCCTTTGGTCCAACTCATTCATGCCGACCAGCTATCCCAACCCAATCTAGTCCCACCTGCCAGCATTTGGCCCATATCCCTCCAAACCCTTTCTATTCATATACCCATCCAGATGCCTTCTGGGAATATGAAGGATGAGGTGCAGAGGGGTGGGTTCGAGGTTGGGAAATATGGCCTGTTGTTATCACAGCAGGGTTTTCAATGGGCTTGCCTTCCTATTGCCAATCATACACCACTCCATCATCTCCTCCTCTTTCACAGTTGGATTCTATCAGCCATGTTCTTAATCAACCTGCTCAGAGATGTTTTCACAAATCCATGCTGCGCGTGGGACTTACACCCAGACCTCTTGACTCAGAGGCACGCAAAGCTTTCAGCCAAGTGCTGGGAAATGGGATGAGAATAGTGAGGTGGTCATTTTTCACCGGTACAGGCTCTTAGAGTTATAGAGTCATACAGCATGGACACAGTGGGCCAATCAGTCCATGCCGACCAGAATTCCAAACTAGGCTAATCCCACCTGTCTGCACCATTCCATGCATATTGAAAATATGCCCTCTAGACATGAAATCCCCTACCTAGGGAAAAGGCACTCACCTTCTCCAAACCCCTCATGATTTTATAAACCTCTATAAGGTTAGCACCTCAACCTCTGACATTCCAGTGAAATAAAATCCCCTTCTAACTCAAGTCCTCCATTCCCGCCAACATCCTGGTAAATCTCTTCTGAACCCTCTCCAGCTTAATAATATCCTTCCTATAACAGAGTGAGCAGAGCAGCACACAGTACTCCAGAGGTCTCACCAGTGTCCAGTACAATCTCAACGTGACATTCCAACTCATTACTCAATGGTCTGAGCTATGAAGGCAAGCGTGCTAAATGCCTTCTTAACCACTCTGACTATATGTGATGCAACTTTAAAGAACTATGTATTTGAACTGCTAGGTATCTCTGTTTCACAGCACTACCCAAGGCCCTACTTGTAGAAATCCTTCCCTTATTTGTTTTATCAAAGAGCAATGCTTTGCATTTATCCATACTAAACTCCATCTGCCCCCCGTCAGCCCATTGACCCAATTAGATAACCTTCTTCACTGTCCACTACACCACACATTCTGCACACCCGATGGGCTGAAAGGCCTTTAACTGTGCTGTAGGCTTCTATGACTCTATCACTACTGCTATGCCTTTACAAGAAAGGAATCAAAGGGTTATAAAGAAAGGACAGGAAAGTAGAATTGAGGGCTACTAGCTCAGCCATGACGGAGCAGATTCGATGGGCTAAATGACCTAATTCTTCTTCCTCCACATCCTAGGGTCTTACGGTCACAATACCCCTTTGGATTCACTTATAAAATGAGTTCTTCCAGCTCAACATGAAAGACTAGTTTGTCACACGGTGTTGTACAAAAAGCCAACCTCCTGCTTGGAGTCAACAGCTCCCTAATTTATTTTGATAGCTCCCATTCACCTTTTCACATCATAAATTAAACCTGACACCAATGGAGTCATCACCTTAAACTCACAAGGCTGCATAGGGAGATGGCAAGCAGATTTAGCTGCTGGGTCATTGAATGTGGCTCTCTGGCCAGTAAATCTTGATCTAATTAGTGCAGTAAATGTACAGGAAATGCCAGCCAGACTGTTCAGATTCTTGTCAAGAGTGATATAAAAGCACTTAGCGACTGGGAATTCTCTTCTTCAAAGTCAATTATATTCCTCCACTTCTTGATCACAGACAGATTCCATAGAAAGGAATGAGGTCCTTTAAACATGAGATAGAGTCATATCACATAGAAACAGATCCTTCGGTTCAACTTGTCTGTCAGACATCCTAACCTAATCTAGTCCCATTTGCCTGCATCCCTCTCATCCCTGTCTATTCATTTACCCATCCAGCTGCCTTTTAAATGTAGCCATTGTGCCAACCCCCACCACTTCCTCTGGCAGCTCATTCCATACATGCACCACCCTCTGCATGAAAAGATTGCTCCTTAGGTCCCTTTTAAATCTTTCCCCTCTCACCTTAAACTTATGCCCTTTGGGATTGGACTCCCCCAGGGAAAAGACCTTGACTATTCACCCTATCCATGCCCCTCATGATTTTATAAACCTCTATAAAATCACCCCTCAGCCTCAAACGCTCCAGGCAAAATAGCCCCCAGCCTACTCAGGCTTTCTCTATAGCCCAAACCCTCCAACCTTGGCATCATCCTTGTAAATCTTTTCTGAACCCTTTCAAGTTTCACAAATCTCTCCAAACGCAGGGAGACCTGAATTGAACGCAGTATTCCAAAAGTGGCCTAACCTCTGTTCTGTACAGCCACAACATGACCTCCCAACTCCTATACTCTATACTCTGAGCAATAAAGGCAAACATACCAGGCTTGAGCTCCCTACCTTGGGAAGAAAGGTCTGGCCCTTTGAGTTTCCCCGAGGATGGTGGAAAAGCAACATTTTAATGAATGGCCTGAATTGAATGGTACACTAACAATTGCAACGGAGGAGTTAATGTACACTTTCAATGAAGGACTGAAAAATTTCAGTGAGAGGTTACTGAATAAACATTGCACTGTGTGATATTGTTTTCAAAGGGCTTTAGTCACAGACCTTAATTGTCTTGGTCTCACAGGCATGATTAATGGTGGTAGGATAAGATATGGTAATGAGTAATGTGCTTTCCTACTGATAAGGAAACATTCAATTTCCTAACCTCCAGTCAGCATTTTCACATTGCTGTCAGTCTAACAGGATGC
Source organism: Hemiscyllium ocellatum (assembly GCF_020745735.1). Taxonomy (NCBI): domain Eukaryota; kingdom Metazoa; phylum Chordata; class Chondrichthyes; order Orectolobiformes; family Hemiscylliidae; genus Hemiscyllium; species Hemiscyllium ocellatum. The sequence continues at coordinate 27,410,308 of NC_083442.1, read as the reverse complement.
ATAATGCTTTAGAAAAACACTTGCCTGTATTACCTCCATAACCATCCTTCTCAATCCACAACCACCACTCCCTCATTCCCCAACAACATCGACTATACGCTGCCTCACATCAGTGAGCCAAGGTGAAAATATTGGTGCAATGAAATGTACATACACCCTCATCCCTCAGTATTACTGTGGGAGACGAATTTGTAAAGCTCAGTTTAATGTGTTCCCTGTTGAATTTATAGTTAATGGCATTGGTTAGAAAATGAATTAAAAAGTTTGGAGACTTTTTGCTCTCCCAGCGTTTGACTAAAAATTGCAAAAGGCTTTGGTTGGATGACCAAACAACAAGGCACTATTTTGGCCCCCACATTTAAGGGAGGAGGGGGTAGAGTGAAGGACCGTTAAATTGGTTCCTGGGATGAGAGGGTTTCTTAAATTCTTTCATGGGACTTGAGGCATCGCTGGCTTAGCCAGGATTTGTGATCCACCTCTCATTGCCTTGGAAGAGATGGTACTGAATGTCTTCCAGAACCTTCCCTTAGTGTAGGTAGATTCACAGTCCTGCTAGGAAGGAGGGGTTTCCAGGATTTTGACCCCAAAACAGTGAAGGAATGGTGGTGTGGTTCCAAAGCAGGATGGTGTGTGGCTTGGAGGGGAATTTGGTGTGCCATGCATCTTGTATCCCTTCCCCTTACAGTTATCAGAGAACTCAGGTTTGGAAATATGTTATCAAAGAAGGTTGGGTGGTTACTGCAATGTGTATTAAAGATGGGACACACTGCTACTATTGCGTATCAGTGAATGTAACTGATGGTTCAATTCAAGTGGGCTGCTTTGATTTGGATGAGTGTTGTTGAAGATGTACCCATCCAGGTGACTTGGAAGTATTCCATCACACTCCTGATATGGGACCTTGTAGATGGTGGACAGATTTGAGGGAGTCAGGAGGTGAGTTATCACTGCAGGATTCCTAGCCTCTTCCCTGCTCTTATAGCCACAGTATTTGTATGGCTAGTCCAGTTTCCAGGTTTTGATAATCCCCAGGATGCTGAGAGTGAGGGATTCAGCAATGAGGGATCTCATTGATCCTGTATGGGCCTGAATGGGTAGGCACTGAGAGGTAGTTGCTCTTGGTTGGGGAATCTAAAAGATGGCATCACAGTCTCACTTATTTTGGAGTGAAATGAGGTTAGGTTTTTTTACTCAGAACATTGCAAATGACTGGAATTCCCTATCCCAGAATGTTCTGGATATTTTATTGTTGAATACTCTTCAGGTGTAGGTGAGGTAGTCATCCAGAGATTCAAGGGATGTGGGGAACAAGCAGAAAGCTGGAGTTGTGGTAGATTATTCCATTGAGTGGGACACAGGTTTGATGGGCCAAGTGGTCTGGTCGTATTTCCTTTACTCCTAAACTCCAGGCAGTTGGAGAGTTAAACCTTTGCTCACGCTGTTCATGAGTCTTGACTCATTTGATTTTAGTTCGGAGTTCGAACTTTGTGGTTCCAATACCAATCCTGGAATTACAGATAAGGACGTCAGAGCCAAGCTTAGAACTGAGAGACAGCAGGAATATGGTGGTGGGGTGGGGGGGAAGTTAACTGAACACTATCATGTTCAGTTCTGGAGTCCACATTATGGGAGGGATGTGATTGCACTGGAGTGGGTGCAGAGGACATTTACCAGGATGTTGTTGTGGTTTTTCTAAATTACCCAGGATGCTCGGGGCCCTGTGATTCCCTATACTTTTCCCAATGGAAATGTCATGACCAAGCAGAGTCAATGTGCCAACCAATCTCCAGCAGAGCCATAGAGTCATACAGCATGTAATCAGATGCTTAAGTCCAACCAGGCGAAAGTGAGGACTGCAGATGCTGGAGATTAGAGTCGAGAGTGTGGCAATGGAAAAGCACAGCAGGTCAGGCAACATCCGAGGAGCAGGAGAATCAACGTTTCGGGCAAAAACTTGATGAAGGGCTTTTGCCCGAAACGTCAACTCTCCTGCTCCTCGGATGTTGCCTGACCTGCTGTGTTTTTCCTTCAGTCCAACCAGTCCATGCTAAACATTACCCAAACTACACTAGTCCCACCTGGCTGCTCTTGGCCCACATCCTTCCAAACTTTTCTTATTCATTTACTTATCCAAATGCCTTTTAAATGTTGTAATTGCATCTGCCAATTTCTCAGGAAGTTCATTCCACACGCAAACCACCCTCTGTGTAAAAAAATTCTCCCTCATGTCCTTTTTAAACCTCTCTCCTCTCATCTTAAATATGTGCCCCCTAGTCTTGAAATCCCCCATCCTAGGGAAAAGACAACTACCATTAACTCTGTCTATACCCCTCATTATTTTACAAACTTCTATAACGTCATCTCTCAACCCCTGGAGCTCCAGTGGAGAAGGTCCCAGCCTAACCAGCCTTTCTTTATAACCCAGACATCCCATGCCCTGCAACATCCTGGTAAATCCCTTCTAAACCCTTTCCAGCTTGATCATACGCTTAGCATAAGTTGTTGTGATCATTTGAAATTTGGAATTCTTGCATTTGTCCTGATTGGCACAGGATAATAACATGGCAACATGCGTCTCTTATTCAGCAATATTCAAATTCTGTACACCAAGTTTGGAAAGTCTTCTTATTCAAAGATCTTGTAATTTTGAGCTTCAAGAATATGAGGGATCGCTATCATCCATCTTAATCAAGGACAATCCATAGACTGGAGGGAATCATAGAGATATACAGCACAGAAATGGACCCTTCAGAATGGAATAGTTAGTGCAGGGAAGCAAAGGGTGAATGATTCAAACATCACAATTTACAGTCCTGTTTTTGAGGTATTTTAGGTGCTGGAGGTGATTTCCTCAAATTCCAGGAGCAGCAATTACTGTTTTATATGCTGTTGCATTGTTTTGGAACTTTGGAAATAAAAAGTCAAAACAACAGCAGTTTTACAAGGGAGAAGAACAGGCAAAGGAAGCACATGGTGAGGCCAGTGCAGGAGAGAGAGAGAGAGAGAGAGAGAGAGAGAGAGAACCTGCACAGTTACTGCGGTTCTGTTCGCAGAGCTGGGAATATGTGTTGCAAACGTTTCGTCCCCTGTCTAGGTGACATCCTCAGTGCTTGGGAGCCTCCTGCGAAGCGCTTCTGTGATGTTCTCTCTGGCATTTATAGTGGCTTCTCTCTGCCGTTTCCGGTTGTCACTCCCAGCTGTGCGCTGCAGTGGCCAGTATATTGGGTCCAGATCCAAGTGTTTGTTGATAGAATCTGTGGATGAGTGCCATGCCTCTAGGAATTCCCTGGCTGTTCTCTGGTTGTCTTGCCCTATGATGGTAGTGTTGTCCCAGTCAAATTCATGTTGCTTGTCATCTGCATGTGTGGCTACTAAGGATAGCTATCAACACTACCATTATAGGGCAAGCCAAACAGAGAACAGCCAGGGAATTCCTAGAGGCATGGCACTCATCCACAGATTCTATCAACAAACACATGGATCTGGACCCAATATACCGGCCACTGCAGCGCACAGCTGGGACTGACAACCGGAAACGGCAGAGAGAAGCCACTATAAATGCCAGAGGGAACATCACAGAAGCGCTTCGCAGGAGGCTCCCAAGCACTGAGGATGTCACCTAGACAGGGGACGAAGCGTTTGCAACACAAATTCCCAGCTCGGCGAATAGAACCACAACAACGAGCACCCGAGCTACAAATCTTCTCCCAAACTTTGAAAACAGTTACTGCCTTTGTTTTTTTTAAATTCATGTATTGCTGGACATCGGAGAAAATTAACAAACAATGAATTTCACAACTAATCTTGGAGGAACCGATTTGGGCGAAGTTCACAGCACAGAATCAGAGAAGTTAATTGTTGTTTTAAGTCTGTCCAAGAGAAAGGCTGTATTAGTGAGGACAGTGGGTTCTTCATGATTATATGTTTTTGGAGATAAGTCTCTTGATTAAACTTAAAATATAAGCCATAGCTATTAATTTAACCGGGTGCAGTGTTTTGTAGAGGAATAAGACAGTGTTATTTTCTGGGTCTGTAGATTGTGAAGGAGCAAAAATGGCCTTTGCAGTGTATGTACTTCTTGTCAGATGTGGGAGTTCATAGAGAGTTTAAGAGTTACTGTGGATTATATCTGTCATAAATGCTGATGGATGCGAATCTTATCAGATCGAATGGATCGGTTGGAGAGACAGATAGAAGCGATGAGGAATTCGCTACAGCAACAGTATGTGATGGATGGCAGTTATAGGAAGGGGGGGGGGGATGTCTCAGATACAGTCACATAGATGGGTTAACACCTGGAAGGGTAAGAGAGGTAGGCACCAAGGGCAGGAGTCTTTTGTGGATATACCCATTTCAAACAGGTATGCTGTTTTGGAAAATGTAGGGGGTGACGGATTCTCAGGGGAATGTAGCACGAACAGCCAAGTTTCTGATATTGAGATTGGCTCTAATACAACGAGGGGTACGTCGGCTTCCAAGAGATCAATTGTTTTAGGGGATTCTGTAGTCCGAGGTACAGACAGACGTTTCTGTGGCCAGCAGAGAAAAATCAGAATGGTGTGTTGTTTCCCTGGTGCCAGGATCAAGGATGTCTCAGAGAGGGTGCAGAATGTTCTCATGGGGGAGAGGGGCCAGCAAGAGGTCATTGTCCACATTGGAACCAATGATATAGGAAGGGAAAAGGTTGAGATTCTGAAGGGAGATTACAGAGAGTTAAGCAGAAATTTAAAAAGGAGGTCTCAAGAGTAGTAATATCTGGATTACACCCAGTGCTACGAGCTAGTGAGGGCAGAAATAGGAGGATAGAGCAGATGAATGCATGGCTGAGGAGCTGGTGCATGCGAGAGGGATTCACACTTTTGGATCATTGGAATCTCTTTTGGGGTAGAAGTGACATGTACAAGAAGGACGGATTGCACCTAAATTGAAAGGGGACTAATATACTGGCAGGGAAATTTGCTAGAACTGCTTGGGAGGATTTAAACTAGTAAGGTGGGGGGATGGGACCCAGGGAGATAGTGAGGAAAGAGATCAATCTGAGACAGGTACAGCTGAGAACAGAAGTGAGTCAAATAGTCAGGGCAGGCAGGGACAAGGTAGGACTAATAAATTAAACTGCATTTATTTCAATGCAAGAGGCCTATCAGGGAAAGCAGATGAACTCGGGGCATGGTTCGGAACGTGGGACTGGGATATCATAGCAATTACAGAAACATGGCTCAGGGATGGGCAGGACTGGCAGCTTAATGTTCCAGGATACAAATGCTACAGGAAGGATAGAAAGGGAGGCAAGAGAGGAGGGGGAGTGGCATTTTTGATAAGGGATAGCATTACAGCTGTGCTGAGGGAGGATATTCCTGGAAATACATCCAGGGATATTAGTTGGGTGGAACTGAGAAATAAGAAAGAGATGATCACCATATTGGGATTGTATTATAGACCCCCTAATAGTCAGAGGGAAATTGAGAAACAAACTTGTAAGGAGATCTCAGCTATCTGTAAGAATAGTAGTGTAGTTATGGTCGGGGATTTTAACTTTCCAAACATCGATTGGGACTGCCATAGTGTCAAAGGTTTAGATGGAGAGGAATTTTTTAAGTGTGTACAAGACAATTTTCTGATTCAGTATGTGGATGTACCTACTGGAGAAGGTGCAAAACTTGACCTACTCTTGGGAAATAAGGCAGGGCTGGTGACTGAGGTGTCAGTGGGAGAGCACTTTGGGGCCAGCGACCATAATTCTATTCATTTTAAAATAGTGATGGAAAAGGATAGACCAGATCTAAAAGTTGAAGTTCTAAATTGGAGAAAGGCCAATTTTGATGGTATTAGGCAAGAACTTTCGAAAGCTGATTGGAGGCAGATGTTCACAGGTAAAGGGATGGCTGGAAAATGGGAAGCCTTCAGAAATGAGATAACAAGAATCCAGAGAAAGTATATTCCTGTCAGGGAAAGGGAAGGCTGGTAGCTATAGGGAATGCTGGATGACTAAAGAAATTGAGGGGTTGGTTAAGAAAAAGAAGGAAGCATATGTCAGGTACAGACAGGATAGATCGAGTGAACCTTTAGACGAGTATAAAGGCAGTAGGAGTATACTTAAGAGGGAAATCAGGAGGGCAAAACGGAGACATGAGATAGCTTTGGCAAATAGAATTAAGGAGAATCCAAAGGTTTTTTACAAATAAGTTAAGGACAAAAGGGTAACTCGGGAGAGAATAGGGCCCCTCAAAGATCAGCAAGGCGGCCTTTGTGTGGAGCCATAGAAAATGGGGGAGATACTAAATGAATATTTTGCATCAGTATTTACTGTGGAAAAGGATATGGAAGATATAGACTATAGGGAAATAGGTGGTGACATCTTGCAAAATATCCAGATTACGGAGGATGAAGTGCTGGATGTCTTGAAACGGTTAAAGGTGGATAAATCCCCAGGACCTGATCAGGTGTACCCGAGAACTCTGTGGGAAGCTAGAGAAGTGATTGCTGGGTCTCTTGCTGAGATATTTGTATCATCGATAGTCACAGGTGAGGTGCTGGAAGACTGGAGGTTGGCAAACATGGTGCCACTGTTTAAGAAGGACGGTAAAGACAAGCCAGGGAACTATAGACCAGTGAGCCTGACCTCAGTGGTGGGCAAGTTGTCGGAGGGAATCCTGAGGGACAGGATGTACATGTATTTGGAAAGGCAAGGACTGATTCGGGATAGTCAACATGGCTTTGTGCATGGGAAATCATGTCTCACAAACTTGATTTGAGTTTTTTAAAAAAGTAACAAAGAAGATTGATGAGGGCAGAGCAGTAGATGTGATCTATATGGACTTCAGTAAGGCGTTCGACAAGGTTCCCCATGGGAGACTGATTAACAAGCTTAGATCTCATGGAATACAGGGAGAACTAGCCATTTGGATACAGAACTGGCTCAAAGGTAGAAGACAGAGGGTGGTGGTGGAGAGTTGTTTTTCAGACTGGAGCCTTTGACCAGTGGAGTGCCACAAGGATCGGTGGTGGGTCCTCTACTTTTTGACATTTACACAAATGATTTGGATGCGAGCATAAGAGGTACAGTTAGTAAGTTTGCAGATGACACCAAAATTGGAGGTGCAGTTGACAGCGAAGAGGGTTACCTCAGATTACAACAGGATCTGGACTAGATGGGCCAATGGGCTGAGAAGTGGCAGATGGAGTTTAATTCAGATAAATGCGAGGTGCTGTATTTTGGAAAAGCAAATCTTAGCAGAACTTATACACTTAATAGTAATGTCCTAGGGAGTGTTGTTGAACAAAGAGACCTTGGAGTGCAGGTTCATAGCTCCTTGAAAGTGAAGTCGCAGGTAGATAGGATAGTGAAGAAGGTGATTGGTGTGCTTTCCTTTATTGATCAGATTATTGACTATAGGAGTTGGGAGCTGAAAATGTGTTGCAGGTTAGGCAGCATCCAAGGAACAGGAAATTCGACGTTTCGGGCCAGAGCCCTTCATCAGGAATGAGCTATAGGAGTTGGGAGGTCATGTTGCGGCTGTACAGGACATTGGTTAGGCCACTGTTGGTATATTGCATGCAATTCTGGTCTCCTTCTTATTGGAAAGATGTTGTGAAACTTGAAAGGGTTCAGAAAAGTTTTACAAGGGTGTCGCCAGGGTTGGAGGATTTGAACTACAGGGAGAGACTGAACAGGCTGGGGCTGTTTTCTCTGGAGCGTCGGAGGCTGAGGGGTGACCTTATAGAGGTTTACAAAATTATGAGGGGCATGGATAGGGTAAATAGACAAAGTCTTTTCCCTGGGATCGGGGTGTCCAGAACTAGAGGGCATAGGTTTAGGGTGAGAGGGGGAAGATATAAAAGGGACCTAAGGGGCAATGTTTTCACGCAGAGGGTGGTACGAGTATGGAATGAGATGCCAGAGGAAGTGGTGAAGGCTGGTACAATTGCACCATTTAAGAGGCATTTGGATGAGTATATGAATAGGAAGGGTTTGGAGTGATATGAGCCGGGTGCTGGCAGGTGGGACTAGATTGGGTTAGGATATCTGGTCAGCATGGACAGGTTGGATCGAGGGGTCTGTTTCCGTGCTGTACATCTCTATGACTCTATAAAAGAGATGTTGCACAGGAAGTTCGCAGTCTTGAGTGGCAGCGTTGCAAACTGTATGTACTGACTTGATATACATGTGAGAAAGACAGCACTCATAATAGCAAGGCATTCAAGTGAACAGAGGAAAGTGTCAATGTGTTTGAATCATCACCTTGTGTCTGCTGATCACAGGACTGAAACGACAGCAATTATAAGTCACCTGTGACACACAGTTGACTGAAGCTACGTAATGACAAGCAGTACAGAGAGGAGAGAGCCGAGAGGAAATACATTTCTTCTCTTCTCAAATTGCATTTTCATTGATCTCCAAATACCTCACTGAATAGCACTCAGTGCAGCAGATCAATAGAAATGCGGCTATGGAAAACAGCACCGAATGTAATTCTATTCCTCCCTTTGTTATGTTGCAGTGAATAGCAATTTTCCAAACTGTAGAATATACATCTATATCATCACTCCACTCATGTCAATCTTTTTTTCCAAAAGAGTCAGGATAAATTGGAAAGGGAACCATGTTGAAATTCCCGCGACAATGGAGCTGAATATCTAAATAACTCAGCTTGACACGGAAAAGCCGCCTTTCAATGACCCTTTCAAATAACCTTCCCTCATCATCTCCAGCATGAGGCTCCCAGTCCATAAGAATAATCCTGCTACATTAATTCAGACTGATTATTTCCTTTGAGCTAGACTTTAAAGAGAGGTGGCTCAATGGTTAGCACTGCTGCCTCACAGCGCCAGGTTCAATTCCACTCTGGGATGACTGTCTTTTGGAGTTTGCACGCTCTCTTCATGTCTGTATAGGTTTCCTCCCACAGCCCATGGATTGACCATGCTAAATTGCCCATAGTGTCTGAGGATGTGCAGGCTACCTGGATGAGCCATGGGAATGCAGGTTTACAGAGATAGGATAGGGGTGTGAGTCTGGAAGGGAGGGTCTTCAGAGAATCAGTGTGGACTGGATGGGCTGAATGGCCTGCTTCTGCACTGTAGCGATTCTATGAGAGAAGTCAGTGGCACAATGATCATGTTACAGGAACCAGAAGAAAAAATTGTAAAGCAGCGGGGATTATGTTTGAAGTTAAAATTAACTTGGTGACAGAATATTAAATCCTTTGGATTGAAAGTATACCGATCAGTCTTTCAGTCAGACAGAGACTCTTATTTTGAAGAAGAATTAGAGAGTTGTTTCAACAATTTGGAGGTGTAGTGGGCAGCAAAGAAGGTTACCTCAGATTACAACAGCACCTCGATCAGTTGGGCCAATGGGCCGAGGAGTGATACATGGAGTTCAATTTAGATAAATGCGAGGTGCTGCACTTTGGAAAGACAAATCTTAGCAGGACTTATACACTTAATGGTAAGGTCCTAGGGAGTGTTGCTGAACAAAGAGACCTTGGAGTGCAGGTTCCTAGCTCCTTGAAAGTGGAGTCTCAGGTAGATAGGATAGTGCAGGCGGCGTTTGGTATTCTTTCATTTATTGGTCAGATTATTGAGTACAGGAGTTGGGAGGTCATGTTGCAGCTGTACAGGACATTGGTTTGGCCACTGTTACAATATTGCATGCAATTCTGGTCTCCTTCCTATCGGAAGGATGTTGTGAAACTTGAAAAGGTTCAGAAAAGATTTACTAGGGTGTTGCCAGGGTTGGAGGGTTTGGGCTATAGGGAGATGTTGAACGGGCTGGGGCTGTTTTCCCTGGAACATCGAAGACTGAGGGGTGACCTTGTCGAGGTTTACAAAATCTTGAGAGGCATGGATAGCATGAATAGCCCATTTTCTCTGGGGTGGGGGAGTCCAGGACTAGAGGCCATAGGTTTAGTGCGAGGGGGAAAGATTTTAAAAGGGACCGAAGGGGCAACTTTTTCACGCAGAGGTCCTTTAAACACGAGATAGAGTCACATCACATGGCAACAGACCCTTTGGTCCAACACATCGATGCTGACCAGATATCCTAAATTAATCTAAGTCCTATTTGCCAGCATTTGGCCCATATCCCTCTTAACACTTCCTGTTCATGTACCCATTCAGCTGCCTTTTAAATGTTGTATTGTACCAGCCTCCACTACTTTCTCTGGCAGCTCATTCCATACACGGTCCTCCATCTGCTCCTTAGGTCCCTTCTAAATCTTTTCCCTCTCATCCTAAACCTATGCCATCTAGTTGAGGACTCCCCTACCCTGTGGAAAAGATCTTGACAATTCACCCTATCCATGTCCCTCATAATTTTATCAACCTCTATGAGGTCACTCCTCAGCCTCCGACGCTCCAGGGAACACAACCCCAGCTTATTCAGCCTCTCCCTGTAGCTCAAACCCTCCAACCCTGGCAACATCCTTGCAAATCCTTTTTCACTCTCCAAGTTTAACAACATCTTTCCTATACCAGGGAAATCAGAATTATACACAATATTCACAGTATTCCAGAAGTGGCTTAACCAAGCCTACCAAACACCTTATTCATTATCCTGTCTACCTGCGACTCCACTTTCAAGGAACTATGAATGTATACACCAAGGTCTCTTTGTTCAGCAACACTCCCCAGGACCTTATTATTAAGCCTTGAAGTGACATGCCCTACCAAAAGGAGCACCCCACATTTATTTAAATTAAACTCCATCTGCCATTGTTTGGCCCATCGGCTCATCTGATCACGGTCCCATTGTACTCTGAGGTAACCTTCTTCACTGTCCACAACACCACCAATTTTGGCGTCATCTGCAAACTTACTAACCATACCTCCTCTGCTTATGTCCAAATCATCTTGAAACGCTGAATGTAATGCAAGATTTTATTGTAGTACAGTTCATCTTTCCCTTTCCTTCTTGCTGCCCTCCACTACTCCTCATTTGCTGTGAGATTTTAAAGCCACAATCTCGAATTGAACTGCAAAAAAGTGCAAGAAAGTACAGGAATAGAATGTTTCTCTAGTCTATCCGGGCAATCCTCAAAATGTGAAAACTTGTCCATTTGCTCAAACATTCGGGTATCCAATTAACTCTCCCTTAGATCCTGCCTCTCAGTTTGATCTATTTTGTACCTTAATTACCTGTAGCACAAAGTGGTTAGATTGTAAGGTCATAGAGTTATAGAGTCATAGAGATGTACAGCATGGAAACAGACCCTTCGGTCCAACCCGTCCATGCCGACCAGGTATCCCAACCCAATCTAGTCCCACCTACCAGCACCCGACCCATAATCCTCCAAACCCTTCCTATTCATAAACCCATTCAAATGCCTTTTAAATGTAATTGTATCAGACTCCAACACTTCCTCTAGTGGCTCATTCCATATACGTACCAACCTCTGTGTGAAAAAGTTGCCCCGTAGGTCTCTTTTATGTCTTTCACCCTAAACTTATGCCTTCTAGTTCAGGACTCCCCGACCCCAGGGAAAAGACTTTGTCTATTTATCTAATCCATGCCCCTCATAATTTTGTAAACCTCTATAAGGTCAACCCTCAGCCTCCGACTCTCCAGGGAAAACAGCCCCAGCCTATTCAGCCTCTCCCTGTTGCTCAAATCCTCCAATCCTGGCAACATCCTTGTAAATCTTTTCTGAACCCTTTCAAGTTTCACAACATCTTTCTGATAGGAAGGAGACCAGAATTACACACAATATTCTAACAGTGGCCTAACCAGTGTCCCGTACAGCCGCAACATGACCTCCCAACTCCTGCACTCAATACTTTGACCAAGAAAAGAAAACATACCAAACACATTCTTCGCTATTCTGCACCTTTGATGTCTGCTCTTGAATGTTTTGGCACTCCCTCACATGTCACTGAGGCCCGATCTCTCCTCTCTCCCCTGTGACTTGAACAGCTGAACCGTGTCTCCCCCGAAGGCTTCCCATCTACAGAGTAAATAATCCCACCCTCTTTAACCTTTCATCGTAGCTCACCTCCCTTCCGCTAGCTATCAGTTTGGGTGTCCCAAGCTTCTCATGTTTCAAGCTTCTCCTTGAATATCTTTCCCTATCTTCCTGATCAGGTTACATGTGTCGGAAAAGTGAAGTCGAATTCTCCGTGACCACATTGGTTGAAAGGAAAATCTTTTTCATTGATTATTCATATATTATTTCAGCTGATTGCTGTTCAAATAGTTGGCATGTTGGCACGGGACCAGAATATTCCCTGTCTTAATTAACTGCAAAGTACTGAACCTCCTAGACATTCTCAGGGTCAAAGAGAACATATTATTAATCAGCTCCAAACAGAGGACTCAGCAATAACAATGGCAGGAACAATATTGACTAAAATGAGGAAACTGATCCGTTTGATTATTGAGAAATATCATTGCATTTTTGAGTTTCAGTAATCAAATTAAAATGAGTAAAAGTGCAGTTTCATTCATGCTTTATGGATGCTTTCTCAATATTTCCCTGCGACCTTATGTGTTCTGTGAGAAATTAAGAACGTTTGGTGAACAGGAAGGTCAGAAAAATTATTTCTCAAAAAAAGCTCAGAAGGAAAATGCACAGAACCTAAACTGGAGTTACTGATACATTCTAAAAATGAGACCACGCTATGATTAAGATCGAATTTATTCAGAGGACGGGAAACAAAACAAGATTAAATTGGGATGATTTTGCAAGGCTCTGGTCCCAAGAGAAGTTGAAGTAAGAGCATTACACAATATTGTCATCCCAATCATTTAATTGGCATTCGTTGCTAGCAAAGCGCCACATTAGATGCAAGTTCTTGGGCAATTGCCCTCTCTACAACAGCAGCTTGCCTTCTTTAGCATCCTTTATCCCTGGGCACTTCACAAGGGCATCGTAGAACAACATTGAACAGCATTAAACCTACTTTCTTAATCTACAACTGCATGTGACAAGATACCCATCTCAAATAAATGGATAAGAACAATCTATCATGCATTTCGTTTACTCTCTTGTGTTCAACTTGATTCATGGTAATGACTACATGAAGCTCAGACCAAAGATTGTTTGGAGTGCAAACAGATGATGTCCTTAGACTATACAAGACGTAATGTTAGGCTAACGAGCTAACTTGCTAGCATCTTAAGCAACAACAATCAGTCTGTTGATGAGAGTTAATGGGCTAGAATTTGCTATTGAAACAATTGAGGTTAATGGTGCTCGTCATTATTTGTGGGTAAGTGGTTCAGCAGATTCAGCCAAAAGGCAGACACACAGTTAAATGGGGATATGTCAAATTTACTGTTTGAATTACTGTTATGGACCAGATTAAACCCTCTCAGAATATATGAAGAAGATAGTCTAGACCCCAATTTTTTCTTATCATAAAGGCAAATGCCAGGGGTTGCATTCCAGCTGCAATTCGATTGGTCAAGCTACATTATTTAAAGCAAAACAAACTTTATTCATACACGATAGTTAAATGGAACAAAAGAAAGAGGAACTTGGAATAGCTTGACTCGATTGGAAGACTTAAACAGATTAATAGATTAATTAACTACTAAACAGTAACTTTTCCTCGAGTAACATCCCATAAACACATTCCTGACAATCGAAACTTCAGTAAAACGTGTTGTCTTACAAGCAGTTCTCCAGTCCAGGAGGAGAAACAGCAAGGGGAAATTCTGAGAGAGTGTAGCAGGAGCAATGTACTGCAGCTTCCAAAACTGGCTTCAAGACCCCAGCAACTGCTACTGAAAAATTAAAATTAAAAATCCTGGGTCTGGGGGAGCTTGACCCCACCCAACCAGTCAGGCTGCTTCTACTGTTCAATTCTTGAAAAAACATCTGAAGATCTCACTAGCTGTTTACTTTACTAGATTCAAATAGACAACTTGGTATCTGTGTCTTAAAACCTCTCTTTTACAAAAAAAAGGCAGGACAAAATAAATCTCATTGAGTCATAGTATCATCACAGCTACACCGCTCTGTCCATAGCTGCTCATCTTTCACTTCCCTTTTAGGATCTTGTTATAATTATCCATTAAGCATAGAACAGAAACGTAAGCTTTGTCATTGTGGTTCCAATTATCATGACGATCATGTGACACGTTAATACCTGCCAATCACCATTTCTGGCACTGGACATTAATTATTACAAGTTGGAGTCTCAATCTTTCAACTTTTATTTTATTCTTGTCAGGAGTTGAGAGGGTTGGTTTATGAGGAAAGATTGAGCAGGTTGGGACTACACTCATTGGAATTTAGAAGAATTGAAGAGGATCTTATAGAAACATATAACATTAGGAAAGGAACAGATAATACAGTAACAGGGAGGTTGTTTTCCACTGGTGGGTGAAACTAGAATTAGGGGGCATAGCCTCAAGGCAAGGGGTGCAGATTTAAGAGTGAGTTGATACTTGTTGTCTATTTTTCTGTGTCTCACATAATCCAATCTTTCCTTCCATCTCCTTACTGGAGTGAAATTTGACCCATTTAGTTCACTCTTTTCTCAATTATTCTCAGTTTTCTCCCAATCCTCCAACGTGATTGGTTTATAAGATACCCATTTACTCTGTCTGCTCGCATCCTCAATTCTGCATCGATCCTCTGTTTTTGACTTGTGTTGCTGCATTACCAACACATCTTCCTTGCCCATCAATACCTTAGGACGATGTTTTAACTTCTCCTTATAGAGTATAAATGTTAGTTTTCCTCTTGAATTTGGTATTCTTGCAGAATGTCCTGATGAGCAGAAGCCAAACAGCTTGGTCACCATAAGAACACATGAAAAAAGAGCAGGAGTAGGCCATTTGGCCCCTTCCAGCCTGCTCCACCATTCAATAAGATCATGGATGATTGTTTCATGGACTCAGCTCCACTTACCCACCCACTCACCGTGACCCTTACTTCCCTTACTTTTCAAAACTCTATCTATCTTTGCCTTAAAAGCATTCAATGAGGCAGCCTCACTGGGCAGGAAATTCCACAGATTCACAACCCTTTGGGTGAAGAAGTTCCTCCTCAACTCAGTCCTAAATCTGCTCCCCCTCATTTTGAGGCCTTGCTCCCTAGTTCTGTTTTCACCCACCCCACCACCATCCCCCCCACCCCCCCAACCACTCCCCCCCGCCCCCCAAGTGGAAACAAACTCCCTGCTTCTATATTATCTGTTCCCTTTCTAATTTTATATGTTTCTATAAGGTCCCGCCTCATTCTTCTAAATTCCAATAAGTGTAGGCCCAATCTGCTCAGTCACTCATCATAAACCGACCCTCTTAACCTCTGAAATCAACCGAGTGAATTTTTAAATAGAATATTTTAAAACTCATTGCTCGCCACTGAGCCGCCTTGCCAACAATAGCTCAGCATTTATTCAGCTGGGAGGGTGGTGAGTGAGAAACCATGTTCCTTACTGCCCCCTCCTCCATCTGTGTCCATTTAAGGACCTTGAGCATGAACCCAACGATAAATGGGGGAATTTCTCATGTGGGAAAACCAAAAAGCAATGCTGTTATCATTGTCTGTGAGTTCTGGGGCGGGGGAGGGTGGTCCCTCACTAAAAGGCACTCCCTCTCTGACCAGGCACCCAGCTTCGGGGTGGGGTCCCTCTGTATGCCCTTACTGTCTATCCCTTCAATCCCCAAATGGAGCTCAGCCCATGACCCTCCTTCCACTGACTGTGCCCAGGTCCATCCCCAATGTCAAACAGCAGGCAGGCCACTTTGCTGCTGCTACTCAGTAGAATAAGTGGACTTTGTTTTCAAAGGGTAGAATAGCTACATCTTCCTTCCCATCCACACCATTCTCCACCCCACCCACCCAACCCTCTCCCCAGATCCATGATCCTTGCTGGGGAGTCACCAGCTGCTCTGGTAAATGACCTTGTGGTGTTTAATTTTGCAAGCCTTCCCAAAAAGAGATGACGAGCTCTCCTGCTGATTCTTCTGCCAAAGGGCAACACCCCTGTCATCACCATTAAATCCTGCCCAGCTTCGTTTTATCTGTCTCTGGAGTCTCTACATCATCTAACACATCACAGTTAATCACTTGACCCTCTCTAGTCCTCTATCATCAATGGAATACAATCTTAGTCCACGCAATCTAGATGTACTATTGAGCTGTTTCGTACTGGTATTATATAAGGAGCATCATAGTTACGGTAAGTGGCTTGCTTGCTTCTTAGTTTGAAGGCTGTAGGTTCAGTCCTCAGTCTAGCCATTTTGAACATAGAGACCTCGATGAGCACTTGCGGCTAGGAATGTGCTGCATTGACTTTAATGGGAGAAGTGTGGTGATAACATCATAGAATCCCTTCAATGTGGAAGGAGGCCATTTGGCCCATCGACTCCACATCAACCCTCCAAAAGAGCATCCCACTCACCTAGCCTACACATCTCTGGACACCATGGCCCATTTCCCATTAACCACTGAGCCACCATGTCACCCTATCATTAGACTGGTAACCCAGAACTCTAGGCTTATGTTCTGGAGATGTGATCAACTTGCAGTTGATGAAATTTGACTGTAATAAGTCTAAATAAGAAGTTAGCCTAACGGCTACCGTGTAACCACTGTCATTTCTCACAAATATTCCATCTGGTTCACCGATGTCCTTGGGAGAAGGAAATCCACTGTCCTGATCTGGTCTGTCCTACATATAACTCAAGATCTAAACAATGTGGTTGACTCTTAACTGCCCTCTGGGTAATAAATATTGGCCCTAGCCAGCAACGTCCCATGAATTACTGACAAAAAATAAGTCCCAGTGATGCAGAAGATACTCCTGATTGAAAACTGGAAATCACGTCAACCTTAAAAATCAAGGAAACAAGCTGGAAATGTGGGGGTTTTATGAAGGTGAAAGTCAGAGGTTATGTGCTGAGAGAGAGCTGCTTGGTCAGAGCGCCTTTTAGGTGAGACACTGAACTGAAGCTTGTCCATCTCCTCAGAGGAACATCAAGATTGCCACTGAATTATTTTGAAAGGCGTCAGGGGAGGCCCATCTGTGTTCCGTGCTCAGACTGTATTGTCTAACCTAAATCACTGGAACCAGATTCTCTGATCATCAGTAAGATCTCCAGAATGTCACCGGCCTCCATTCTGTTTCAGTGAGGAAGTGCTAACATTGCACTTGCCTTCCTAATTGCCAACTGAACCTGCATGTTAACCTGAGGAGAATCCTGAACTAAGACACCCAGGTCCCCTTGTGCTTCTGATTTCTGATGCCTTTCTTCTTTAGAACATCATCTACATCTTTATTCTTCCTACCATAGTGCATAACCTGACACTTTCCCACATTGGATTCCATGTGTCCTTCTTTGTCCACTCTCTTAGCCTGTCCAAGTCCTTCTGCAGCCTCCCTGCATCATCAAGACTAGAGTCATAGAGATATACAGCATGGAAACAAATCCTTCAGTCCAACTTGTCCATACCAACCAGATATCCTAAATAAATCTGGTCCTAATTTGTCAGCCCCATATCCCTCTAAACCTTTCTTATTCATATATCCATCCAGAAACCTTTCAAATGTTGTAATTGTAACAGCCATCACCAATTCCTCTATATACGTACTAGCTTAACCTGTTGCAATCTTTATGTTATCTGTAAACTAAGCAACAATGCCCTCAGTGCCTTTCTTCAGTCCTCTGGCATTGAGAACTCCAAATATTCACATCCCTCCGAGTAAAACAAAACTCCTCATCTCACACCTAAGGGTATCTCTTTTATTTTTAAATCATACCACTTGGTTCTGGACACCCACTTTGGGAAATACTTTCCCTGCATCTACACTATCAATCCCTTTAAAGTATTCTATAGGTTTCAATGAAATCACCTCATATTCTTCAAAAATCTAGAGAATGCAGGCCCAGTTTCCTCAATGTCTGCTCATAGGTCAGTCCTATCAACCTGGGGACAAGCCTGTTGCAATCCCTCTATGGCAATAAAAGCTTTCTCGAGAGAAGGAAACCAAAACAGCAGATGCATTGTAACCGAGCGCTAACACAATGGAAACAAGACTTCATTACTCTTGTGCGCAAATCCTGCTGGAACAAATGCTCACATTCCTTTAGCTTGCTGCACCTGCACAGCAACCCTCAGTCATCTATTGACAAGGCGACCAAGGCCCCTTTGTACATCCAACATCTTACCGAATACAGTGCACTTCTGTTTTTCGTACTAATGTGGTACAATACCCATCATCAACAATCAAAGCAATGTACTGCTTGATTTAATCAAGTCGACACTGGGATGATACAGTCAACATATTTGGCATCACACAGGCACCAAAATGGTGACACTGGAAACCAACTTGACAAAATCGATCCACTTCTACCATGGCTAAGTGATAACTTGTTAGAAGCAAAATACATTCCTACAAAGAGGCGCATTCTCAGTTTAAAAAATGGGATGGGTTAAAATCTTGTATCTTCCTAGAATTATCCAAGAGCTGTCTAAAAATTGAATTTCTGGCCTCAGTGCGGACTCAGACTCTTGGCCTCAGTGTGGACTCGAATTTTCAGCCTCAGTGCGGACTCGAACCCCTGACCTCAGATGGAGCCAGACTCCAGGCCTCAGCACGAACTCTTATTTCTCTATTTTTCTAATTTATTGCTGGACCATTTATTCCTTTATTTTTCTAATATTTTTCCCTAAGAATTTGTACTAAAGAATCTACACCTAAATACCTCAGTATCTAAGATGGCGCCAAAAGTGGCAACTTGTAAACTTTTCTCTGTACTCATGTGAGGACATGTGACAATAATGCTAATTCAATTCAGCTTGGAAAGCCATTAGATCCTTCTTGCTTACGCCATGGCAACACTTAAACCAATCAAAGACGTCTTGCCAACCAATCAGCAACCTTTTTCTTCTAGAGTGCAAATTGTGGTGACCATCTGAAAATTAGATTTTTTGCATTTGCCCTAAGGAGCGCAAAAGGAAAATCTTTAGCATCCTGTCTCCCATTTCATGAATGCCTGGTCTTTGGACAAAGATATTTCTGCTGTATCTGAGGAGAGGTTTGACACCCCTTGATCCCTCTTTCAATCTATTCTGGCTGAAGAAATGGATCTCATGCTAATGAAATGCATTGCTGTTTGTCCTCTTTGAGTCCTTTAATTTGCCTTGTCTCTGATATTGATGCTGACAGGGAAATGTGTTGAAAGGATGACATTGTGAGTGATTATTTGAAAAATGCTTGTTGAACAGAATTGTTTCACATCACTTCCCTCAGTGCTCCATAAATGTGTTTTTATATGGAAAGATCAGTCACTGTTGGACTGCGGAATCAATAGCAATGCTTGCACTTTTAATTTTAATTGCCCTGGCTAGATGTTTCCTCAAGTACATTTTGTAAGGACTTCTTACTCTGAGCCGAAAGCTAGCTTTGAATTAGCTTCTGAGTAGGAGAGGTTTGGGCAATTTTGAAATAGTGACTATTTTTAGAATAATAACTGATTTTTAGTCACTTGTCAGTACAGAAGGTTAATATTGCTGAACAAAGAAACATCCCAGAATCAGAGTCATTCAGCACAGAAACAGATACTTCAGTCCATGCCGCCTATAATTCCAAACTAAACTAGTCCAACCTGCCTGCTCCTAGCCCATATTCCTCCAAACCTTTCTTATTCATGTACTTATCCAAATGTCTTTTAAATGTTATAACTGTACCCGCACCCATCACTTCCTCTGGAAGTTCATCCACACACGAATTAGATTAGATTAGATTAGATTACTTAGTGTGGAAACAGGCCCTTCGGCCCAACAAGTCCACACCGACCCGTTGAAGAGCAACCCACCCAGACCCATTCCCCCACATTTACCCCTTCACCTAACACTACAGGCAATTTAGCATGGCCAATTCACCTAACCTGCACATTTTTGGACTGTGGGAGGAAACCCACACAGACACAGGGAGAATGTGCAAATTCCACACAGACAGCTGCCTGAGGCGGGAATTGAACCCGGGTCTCTGGCGCTGTGAGGTAATAGTGCTAACCATTGTGCCGCCATGCCACCCACTTTCTTTATCATCAATTCTAACTTAATTCTTGCACTTCAAATGAAAATGTAACCTTTATAAATATCCTTCCACCATTAGATGAAGCACAAGAATGGCTCCTTTTCCATCGTTATTTGCATTGGATAATTTTGCTGCTGGTCAAGGTGAGGGAATGTCATTTGGTGCTCAAGAATTTTCACTTTCTGTGTAAACAAGTTGCCTCTCATGACTTTTTAATATCTTTCTCCTCTCATCTTTAAAATATATACCCCCCAAGTCTTGAAATCCCCCACCCCTGAGAAAAGACATCTGACATTCACACCATCCATACCCCTCATGATTTTATAAACCTTTTAACCCCAACCTCCTACGTTCTGACAAAAAAAAGGTCCCAGCCCATCCAGCCTCTCTTTATAACTCAAACCCTCATTCCCAGCAACATCTCGGTAAATCTCTTCTGAACCTTTCCCAGCCCTAATAATATCCTGTTGATGATTATCATCCAGCACTCATCAGGATAGTACTGCAAGAATGCCAAATCTTGAAGGGAATAACAATTTTGAGTCTCGACATTCTTACGATTCTTAGATGCAAGCTTTGACAACACATTTTCTTTTTGTCAACAATACTCAGAACTGATCCTTACTAATATCTAAAACAATGTCTAGATCAGAAGTAAACACAGTTATTGGAGAAACTCAGTAGGTCCAGCAGCATCCGTGGAGAGAGAAACAGAGTCAACATCTTGAGTCCAGTGTGTCTCATTATCAGAATTTCATTCAAAAAAACTAAGGAACTCATTATTGACTTTTGGTGGGATGTTACTCATGCCCCCAACACATTAACAGCACAGAGATGGATTGAGTGGAGAGTGTCAAGCTCCTGGGAGTGGTCATCTACAACAAACATTCTTGGACTCTTCATGTAGACGCACTGGTTACAAAGGCCCAACAACGTCTCTTCTTCCTCAGGCAGCTGAGGAAATTTGGCAAGATGGCGAATATACTCTTGCCAACTTTTATAGGTGCGCCATCGAGAGCATTCTGTCTGGATGTATCACTCCCTGGTATGGCAACTGTACCATTCAAGATCACAGGTGGTTACAGACAGTGGTGAACTCAGCCCGGACAATCACAAAATCCAACCAGAATCCATCTACCTGGCCCATTGTCAAGGAAAGGCTGCCAGCATTCTCAAAGATCCATCCCACCCTGGCAATGTTATCTACAACCTCCATTATCGGGGAGAAGACACAGAAGCCTGAACACATGCAACAGCCGGTTTTGAAACAGTTTCTACCCTACTGTTGTTAGAATATTGAATGGACTCACAAACTCTTAACATTTGCTGGGGAGGCACGGTGGCTCAGTGGTTAACATTGCTGCCTCACAGCACCAGGGGTAAATATCAGATAACAGGGTAGGAGAATGGGTCTGGGTTCATTACTCTTCAAGGGTCGATATGGACTTGTTGGCCACAGAGCCTGTTTCCACACTGTAGGGATTCTGTTGTCAGATTTTTGCCATTCTATTGTGTCAATGTCTTCCATGATAAAATCTTCCATCTGCATTTGTAATGGAAATTGTCTATGTAAACTGGTCACATATGTAGTTACAACCTCCAGCCACTAGTAGCACTGGAGCATCTCATCTGTCCACCTCTTGGTTCCTCGATCCATACTGCAGAGAGGCTTCTCCATGTCACTGGTTGCTTTGCTTTCCAGGCTTCCGTAAGTGTAGTTGCACAAATATCAGGAACATTTCAGGCAGGAAATGGCCAGCTACAACAGCAGCTTGCATTTATAAAATGCCTTCAACTTAGCAGAAACGTCACAAAGTGCTTTAACCCTGTCCCATATTACTGAAGCAATATGGCTGAACATTTCCTGCTCCAACACTTATCCGCCATCCTCCCAGCCATATAATCTCCTGGAGGAGGAAATAGATCAGAAATAAAAGCTCAGGACCAACAAAGGGAATTAAAATGACTTGACAATTGTTTCTAATAGTCAGTGCAGAGAATCACAGATTCGATATTCCACTTTTATAGCTTCAGAGGGAGTCCTCGCTTGTTAGGAAGAAAGAGGATCTTACAAAAATATGTAAGTACGAAATAGGAACAGAAGTAGTCCATTTGGCCCTTTTAGCCTGCTTCACCACTCAATAAAATCATGGCTGATCTGTTTTTGAGCTAAAGGGAGAGGCTGAATAGGCTGGAGCTGTTTCTCTGGAGCATCAGAGGCTGAGGAGTGACCTTACAGAGGTTTATAAAATCATGAGGGGCATGGATAGGGTAAATAGCCAAGGTCTTTTCCCCAGGGTTGGGGAGTCCAGAGCTAGATGGCATAGGTTTAAGGTGAGAGGGGAAGGATTTAAAAGGGACCTAAGGGGCAATCTTTTCAAGGGCAGTACGTGTGTGGAATGAGCTGCCAGAGGAAGTGGTGGAGGCTGGTACAATTACAGCATTTAAAAGAAATCTGGATGAGTATAAGAATAGAAAGGGTTTAGAGGGACATAGGCAAAATGCTGGCAAATGGGACAAGATTAATTTCGGATATCTGATCAGCATGGTCAAATTGGACCAAAAGGTGGTTTTCCATGCTGTGCATTTCTGTGACTGTCCAAGAGTGTGGCTGAACACTTTATACATTTACTGATGAACACAAGCCAGCAGCCAGCATGATAAAAGGCAATGTGAAGTCATTAGGTCCAAAAGTATGTTCACTGAGAGAAGTTGTGGATGTATTGTCACACAATTGATGTGAGGAAACAAGTTAATGTTACCACATAGTTTCGTTGGTGATGTAGGGCCAGAAACAGCCTTCAATTCATTACAAGCAATCCTTGCATGTAGAAACTGTTTCATAACCGTGTTCCCATCCATCTTCATATAGGAGAGGCAGTTAGACAAAGTTTGGCCAGATTTATAACCATATTGTGACTCTAAAGGTCAGTGCACAAAAGTAATTTGAAAGGTTGCTGCTCTCCATTTTGATTTGATATGAGAATTATTGAGCTTTCCTTCCAAGATAATCGGCAGAAGTTTCTCATCCTCGATGGAGGGAGAGTTGAGAAAATGCAGAGAGAATGATAAAAATTAGAATCTCAATATTGAAAATGCGTTTCTGCATTTTCTCTGAAGCTTTAAGTAGCGATTTCAAGATCTTGCTAGTTGGTGTGCACAACCCAGCATGTCAGTTTGAGCAGTCACTTAGAATCCTTACAGTGTGGAACCAGCTATTTGGCCCATCAGGTCCACGCTGAACCTCCAAAGAGCAATTCACCCAGACCCATCCCCATAACCCTGCATTTCCCATGGCCAATCCACCTAACCTACACATCCCTGGACACTATGGACAATTTCCCATGGCCAATCCACCTAACCCGCACATCTTTAGACTGAGGGAGGAAATCAGAGCTCCTGGAGGAAACCTACACAGACACTGGGAGAAATTATTTGTTTATAAAACTTTTATTTTGTTACCCTTCAGTTTTTCCGCTTGTCTGGGATAAGCAAGTTCAATCAAATTTGAAGATTTAAAATTGGACATTAATTTAAGAGGCAATTTACCATTGAATCAAATAAGGGGCATTTTGCTTAATAATGAAACCATTGTAAATTAATGTTTTCACAATTTCTGAAGACAATATTTTACGTTTGAAAGGGTAAGGATTAAATTAAACACATTATGCATCAACTACGCAATTATTTTCCAAATTTTCCAACACAGCGCGGACCACTCCTCACTCAAACAATTGTTAATTATCTAAACTCACCTTAAATCCCAGACTCCTCCATCACCATCTCCTGGTCTCCAGTCCCATTAGATAGTTCACAGAGTGTATACAATCAGGATTGGAGTGATGCCCTGGGAATCCTCGACGTTGATTTCGGATCCTTTGAAGTAAGATGACATAAGTCGAACATAGGTAAGAGAATCCTTGCTGATTGCCATTCAGGAGGCTCCAGTTCTGATTAATGGTTCCATGTCATATATTCCTGCTGGTCAAAACCTTGTTACTCACTGTCAAACAGCACTGGAGATGTATTAACATGAAAGGGGATAAAGGACAGGTTCGGTGGAATAACTATGGGAAATAGTTCATGGATTTACTAGTGTGCTAGATTTAATAATTAATAGAGTTAATGTTGAGCCACACTCTTGGACAATCATAGAGATGTACAGCACGGAAAATGACCTTTTGATCCAACTTGTCCATGCCGACCAGATATCTTAAATTAATCAAGTCGCATTTGCCAGCATTTGGCCCTTATCCCTCTAAACCCTTCCTATTCATTTATCCATCCAGTTGCTGTTTAAATGTTGATTAACAGGGTTACATGGATACGGTAGAGGGGTGGGTCTAGGGATGCTCTTCATAGGGTCAGTGTGGACTTGATGGGCTGAATGGCCTGCTGGCACAGTGTAGAGATTCTATGACAATGAAGAGGTTTTGATAGTCATGTTCCCCCTGTGTCCATGTGGGTTCCCTCTAGGTTCTCAGGTTTCCTCTCACAGTCCATAGATGTGCAGGTTAGGTGGATTAGCCATACTAAGGTGTCTATAGTGTACAAGGATGTGCAGGCTAAGTTGGTTAGTCTGGGTCTGAATGGAATGATCTTCAGAGGTTTGGTGCAGACTCAATGGGCCGAATGGCCTCTTTCCTCATTGTAGAGACTCTAAATGTTCTGTGTTACCAGGATCTAAGTACTAACCACTCTCTGGGTAAAGAAGTTTCTCTTGAACTCCCTCCTGGATTTACAGCTATCACAACTGATAAACTTTTGATGCTCACACACAGGCTGTCCTCTATCTTGCTCATTTGATTCTCAAATCCTTTAGATTTATTGTTATTCTAGGGCGATCTTACACAGAAGAACAGGGCATCACGAGCTGACAGAAATCCTATACAGTTTACAACTGAAAGCAAAAAAAAAGTAAAGGTCTTTTCTTGGATGCCTTAATCAATATTCCATCAGTTTTCAACAACACTTTGGAATTAAATCCATGGTATTTCCATTCTGTGCTCCAAACATTGAGAAATAAAGTATAGGGACCCACAGCTAATTTATGGAGCAGGGTGGGATGATGAACAATAGTGGAAGTTACACATTGATCAGTTAGGGCTCTGGCACCTGTACATTAAATTACACAGGTAGATCTCTGTGCTGAAAATGCTTTCAATTCACCTAGTACACACTTATGTTTGCGCTTCATATGAACCTTCTTCTTTGAATTCTAAAGAAGGGTCACTCAGCCCAAAACATTAACTCTAATTTCTCTCCACAGATGCTGCCAGACCCTCTGAGCTCTTCCAGCAGCTTTTGCTTTTGCTTATTCCTGTCCTGCTTTCTCCAACCCAAACAATGTTACCGTCTACACCATTCTCCCTCATGTAATGATATAACTTCCCCTTAACACAGCCAAACTAATCTCTTCAATTACGTTGTAACAAGGTCTACGTTCTAACCAATCTCTGGATAAAGAGGTTCTCTGAAAGTCTTTGCTGGATTTACACTGATGAACCCCTAGTTCACTGCCCAGTAAGCTGTGCAAGTCCCTACTCTACATCTATCCTCAGTATCTTGGTAATTTTAAAGCTGAGTATGTTGACACTGAGGACTGTCCTCTCAGGAAATGCTTGTGTGTGGTCCTAATGAATGAGAATGAAAGTGTCTCAGTTGTGCAGCTATTTTCTGCACACGTGTGATTTCGCTGGAGACTGGGACCCAGAAACAGAGTTGGGGTAGTATGGGGGAAGGGGAGAAGCCCCTTTGATCGCCCACAACCACTAGTCTGACCCCCCCATCCATATTCTCCCATGTCACCTCACCTCCCACCCTGATCATCACTCCTCCTCCGTCTAAAAAGCCCCTGGCTGATCTCGGGGGACGCCGAACACTGATTCAGTCTCACACCTGTTCTGCGCAAAGTGCACTTTGTGCATCACACCAACAACATGGTGGGTCTGGAGCTGTGCACTCACGTGTTTCTGAGTGAGCAAACAGAGGCTGTTCCCCATTGTTTCGGTGTCAGCCAGCACTGTCTGGTTTTGGACATCTCTATCAGGTCATCTCCCATCCTTCCCTTTCTGAAGGGAAAAAATCCCCAGGCTGTTCAGCCCTCCTGGATTGTTCAAACCTCCCTGTCCCCTTATCACCCTTGTGTTGTGATTACTTCTAATAATTTGGAATGAGTAGATTGCGTTGTAAGGCATGGTGGCACAGTGGTTAACACTGCTGCCTCACAGCGCCAGAAAGCCCGGTTTGATTCCACCCTCGGGCAACTGATTGTGTGCAGTTTGCACATTAATCCCGTGTCCATGCGATGTTTGCACATTCTCCCCGTGTCTGTGTCAGTTTCCCCCGGGTGCTCTGAGATGGATTGGCCATGCTAAATAGGCCATGATCTCCAGTGATGTGCATTCTAGCTGTGTGCCCCATGGGAAACGCAGGGATAGGTAAGGGGGGAGGATGGACCTGGGTGGGATACTCTTCAGAGGGTCTCAGTGCGGACTTGATGAGCTCAATGGTCTGCTTCCCCACTGGAGGGATTCTATGAAAGGCTAGGCCTGTATCTTCTCGAGTTTAGAACCATCAGGTGTGACTTCATCGAAACGTATAAAACCCTGATGGGATTTGCTGAGGTGAATGAGCAAAGGATGTTTCCACTTGTGGGAGAATCTGGAACTGGGGGTCACTGTTTAAAAATAAGTGGGTAGCCATTTAGGACAGAGATGAGGAAGTATTTTTTCTCTCAGAAGGTTGTAAGTCTTTGGAATTTCCTTCCTCAAAAGTCAGAGAATACAGAAGCATTTTTTTAAGATGAAAGTAGATAGCTTCTTGATTACCCAGGGGATGAAAGATAATTGGGGTTCATAGGGATATAGGCCAAATGCTGGCGAATAGGAGTAGATTACTTAAGGATATCAGCATAGATGAGTTGAACTGAAAGGTTTGTTTCCTGGCTGTCTATCTCTGTGACTCCATGTGCAGGAGTGTCAAGTTAAGGTTAACATCAGTTCAGGAGAAAGTGGGGACTGCAGATGCTGGAGACCAGAGTCGAGAGTGTCGTGTTGGAAAAGCACAGCAGGTCAGGCAGCATCCAAAGAGCAGGAGGATCAACATCTCGGGCATAAACCCCTCATCAGGAAGTTTTCCTGATGAAGAGATTATGCCCAAAACGTTGATTCTCCTGCTCCCCGTTAACATCAGAGCAGTCAAGCAAAAGAAGATTGAAGATCTCCCAGTTTCACAGGCAGGGTTTCGAAAGAGAATAAATATTAGCTTTTAGGGTCACCAGACGTCTCCAAACTTTGCAAACAATGAAACGTAGAGCTGCAGGAAAGGGATGCAGCTAGTGTTCACACAGGAAGTTTCCACAGTGTTATAATGCCTCAATAACCTGCCTATAGCAGTGCTAATTAAGAATAAAACCATCAGCCAGAAAGATGTGTTATGTCTCACAGTATAAAGTTCCCAGCCCCCATCTTAACTGAGGCCACTTGAAGCATGACATGTTGATGATAGTATGCTGTTTGCACCCAAAAAGCACAGTATTTGCTGGAACACTTAAGCGCCTGTAACTGGAATATATGGATATATCAGGAGCTGTGCGAAAAATCGATTGAATCTTTCAGTACTGTGTGAAAACGTAAAAGGTAAACTTCCGACAGCCCTACCAGACTATAGGGCTGCTCTCTCATTAGCGAGAGAGAGAGGGACAACTAATGGTGAATTTAACCAGAGGGTCACCGTGCCTCAGGAGTGAGAGGAGAGGTTGAGAAGGAAAGTTCTTCATGGTAACTTCAGCCTTTACAGGAATTGAATCTATACCGTGCAAACCAGCCAGCTGAAATGAATTAATTCCCACACTATGTTACCCACATCTAATTCTTATGTTACAGGAGCTAACATAAATGTTGCCTCACTAGATACAATTTCCCTACTGGACATGAACATGTGGTGACATAGGACAGGAAATGTTGGAGAACACCCCTTTTCTTCTTTAAAACAGTATATTTTACTTTGACTTGAGAGGAGAGAGAGTGCCACTTTAAGCATTGTCTGAGGACAGCACGTCAGGCAATGCAGCACTCCTTCAGCGTTCATGAAATATTAATCCACGTAAGTGCTGAGGTCTCTGGAGTGAAACTTGAACCAATAACCTTCTGACCCACTGACCCAAGCCAAACACCAATCCCACCCCATCCTACTGCACCCTGCTTCATTCATTCCCAACCCACAACCTACCAACACATAATGGACAGCAAACTGTGGTTATCTTGCTGTTTCAAAATATTCTGGGAGCTTCAGTGTTTATAACAATAAATAGCCTGAGGATTTTTCACAATATTTAATGGAGTGTTCTTAATGACAGTCCTTTGGAACAAAGCAACATGACAAATGGTTGCAATCTCAGAGGAGTGTAAAAGTATTGTTTGCCTCGTGGCTTTTATTAAAACATGTGCGTGTAATGGGGGGTGTGTGTAAATGGGGTGTGTTAGTTGTGTGTGTGTGTGTAAGTGGGGGGTGTGTGTACATGGTGTGTGTAAGTGGGGTATGTGAGTGGAGGTGTGTAATGTGAGTGTGTGTGTTTGATGTGAGTGTGCATGCATGTGTGCATGTGTGAGTGGGGTGTGTAATGTGAGCGTGTGTGTCTGATGTGAATGTGTGTGTCTCATGTGAGTGCATAAGTGTGTGTGATGTGTATGTGTAAGTGCAAATGTGTGTGTGAGTGGGTTGTGTGCACAATGTGTGTGATGTCAGTATGTGTGTGTAAGTGTGTGTGTGTATACGGGGTGTGTGTGTGGAAGTGGAGTGTTTGTGTTGTGAGTGTATGGGGTTTATTGGGGGTGTGTGTGCGATGTAAGCGTGTGTGTGTGTGTGTGTGTGGGGGGGGGGGGGGGGGGCGGGGATGCGGGGGGGAATGCCAGTGTCTGAGTGAGCATGTGTGTCTTGTTCTGTTTTGCTCATTCTCCATTTGTGAAATCAATACTGCCAGAGAAACACAGAGGGAAATAACCCTGACCCTCTCAGGGTGTGTCCAGGTGAGTATGACTGGTCACATTGCCACCTTCAGAATGTAACATGATCTACTGAGACCATTTCCTCCAGTCCTGGATGGCAAATGGACACCGGACATCGCAGGCTGGTCCCAATCCATTACAATCCCCTTTACTCCAGCCCACGTGGTATTCTGCTCTTCACTAAATATTCAGCTCTTCACTAAATATTCAGCTCTTCACTAAATATTCTTCCAGTGGCCAGCCCCATCTTCACTTTAAGAGGCATTTGGACAGACACATGAATAGGCAGTGAATATAGAGATATGGACCATGAGCAGATGAATGGAATTAGTTTAGAACATCATCATGGTCAGCACAGATATGATGGGCTGAAGGGTCTGTTCCTGCGCTGTACTATTCTAGGTTCTGTGTTCATTTCCCATCTGGTGGCATCCACCCTGGCAGGGCATTCTCTCCATCACAATACCCCGTACTCACCTCCAGCTTGTCTAATATAGCATTCCTTCATTGGCAATGTCTCTCCAAAAGATGTCCAGGGCATAGGGATAGCAATGATGGATGATGTCCTGAAGGATTGAATGGCCTACTGTTAGTCATAGAGCTACACAGCATGGACACAGACCTTTCAGTCCAACCAATCTATGCCGTCCAGATATCCTAAGTTAATCTAGTCTCATTTGCCAGCACTTGGCCCATATCCCTCTAAGCCCTTCCTATTCATACACGCATCCAGATGCCTTTTAAATGTTGTAATTATACCAGCCTCCACTAATTCCTCTTGCAGCTCATTCCATACACGTACTACCCTCTGTGGGAAAAAGCTGCCCATAATTCCTTGTAATTCTTTCCCCTTTCACCTTAAACCCCTATGCCCTCTAGTTTTGGACTCCCCTATCCTTGGAAAAAGATCTTGTCTATTTAGTTGAAAATGTGTTGCTGGTTAAAGCACAGCAGGTCAGGCAGCATCCAAGGAATAGGAAATTCGACGTTTCGGGCATAAGCCCTTCAGAAATGTCGAATTTCCTATTCCTTGGATGCTGCCTGACCTGCTGTGCTTTAACCAGCAACACATTTTCAACTGTGATCTCCAGCATCTGCAGACCTCATTTTTTATCTTGTCTATTTACCCTATCATGCCCCTCATGATTTTATAGACCTCTATAAGATCATCCTTGTGTGTCTGACATTCCAGGAAAAATAGTCCCAGCCTATTCAGCCTCTCTCTAAATTTCACACACACTAATCCTGCCAACATCCTTGTAAATCTTTTCTGAATCTTTTCAAGTTTAACAACACCTTTCCTATAGCAGGGAGACCAGAATTCATAGAATAGAATCCGTACAGTGCGGATCCAGGCCATCTGGCCCTTTCAGTCCACACCAACCCTCAGAAGAGCATTCCACACAGACCCAATCTCCCTACCCTTTCCTTGTAGCCCTGTATTTTCCCATGGCTAACCTACCTATCCTACACATCCCTGGACATTATTGAATGTGGTATTCTAAAAGTGGCCTCACCAATGCCTGTACAGCCAAAACATGACATTTCAACTCCTCTCCTCAATGCACTGACCAAAAAAGGCAAGAATGCTAAACACTTTCTTCACCACCCTGTCTACCTGCGACTCCACTTTCAAGGAACTATGCACCTGCGCCCCTCGGTCCCTATGTTCGATAAACTCCCTAGGGCCCGATTATTAACTGTATAAGTCTTGCGCTGGTATGCCTTATCAAAATACTTCTTGTACTTTCTACGTTTCTATGACGCACAACAACAAGAATGCAAAAAAACAGGCAGATCATGGAATTAGATACATTCTCCAGCAGAGGCAGATCACATAGCCAGTCTTTGCCACACCAGTCTCCTAACATACCTTCTACCCCACCTCAAGCCTTTCAGTACATCTTTCTACTCCTTTTCCTCTCATATGGTCACATTGAATCACTACTTGAACAACCCTCTTAGTCAAGAATTTCTCAGTTTCCAAATGGACTCATTTTCGATTATGATCCCTCTGATAGGATTTCCCTGAGGCAAAAGCACTTCTTTTACATCTGACTTGATAAACTCCTCTGTAACTGTAAAGAGCACTCACAGGTTAGTTCTGAGTTTTCTTGGTCCTGAATAAAAAATTCCAGCCTTTTGCGTCCAGTATGAACAAGCATGCGTGCATCCTTGCATTTTCTCCCATTCCACCATATTCTGGATATACGATGGAGTGCCATGCAGCTTTCCGTGTGGTGCTACACAAGATTTGAAACAGGTGTCACATTATCTCTCTATGGTTTCATTTGCATTCCTCTTAGAACTGAACCCTGTTGTGAGGTGTTACTGAAGATATAGGATGAAACAGGTCTGCGAGACAGCATCCTTTTCAAAATTATTTCCACGCTATATATAAGTGGGTAGGAGAGAGTATTCTACAACTTCACAGACTGGGTCGTGATTCCAAGTATGTCGCACATCAGCAGGCATGACACGTGCTAATCATTACCATAACAAGACATAGCCATCTTCCTTCATCTCCCCTAAGGCTTTGTTCAATCCCTTTTAAATCATCATCATCATCATTTCACCATGTAGTGGTTGGAACCAGGTGGATCTTATTGACTATGAGATCCCTGTTTGAAGTTGGTAACCTGGGCCAATCATGGAGCCCTGGCTGACATATATATAGTGGGGATGTTAGAGCCCGAGTGTCTATGGAGAAGGAGCATGCGGTGTCCACCAACACCCTGGAGCTGTTCAGGGAGAGGTGGGCGCCGCAGGGAGTGGAGTGCATTATTTCCCCCTCCAACTCTATTTTGATTTAATCCCTGCCCTCCCCTTCACTGTTTGATCACACAGCATTGCCCTTTGATGTGAAGGACACTGCTTGTCACCGGCCACTTGGGTTTTTTTCTTTTCTTCCTGGTGGTGGGAATTGAATAAAGATTCATGCATCTTGTGTCTTTCACTGTGTCTCACACCTGCACACACACAACATGGGTGCTGGGGGAAAGAATAGATAAACAGGAGTGTCAGAGGTTCTGTTCACTCCGAGAGATGGCTCTGAGGGAGCTGGATCAACATTAAGGGAAAAAAAAGAAAGAGAATATAAAGATAAACTGGGGATGTTAGAGCCTGGGTGTCTGTGGAGAAGGAGCACGCTGTGTCCACCAACACCCTTGAGCTGCATGGGGAGGGTGGGCAGCGAGTGGAATGTATTATTTCCCTCTCCAACTCTATTTTGATTTACTCCCTGCCCTCCCCTTCACTGTTTGATCACACAGCATGGCCCTTTGATGAGAAGGGCACTGCTTGTCACTGGCCACTCAGGTGGTTCCTTCAGAAAGAGAAAAAAAATAAATTGAGGATTCATAATCTCCTCAGTTCAGGGACTGATTCCTAGCTGGCTGGCCACAGCCACTGTACGGTGCACATGTAAATAAAAGGTGACTTGTTGAAGGGATACCAACCTCTGTGCAGTTATTTCACACCATTAATAATTTCTCTGGACAAAGAACACTTAACTATTACCTTTTTTATTAATCCCACTCGCTCCCAAGTGCCTCCTTTGGAAGCTATTCTCAGCTTGTGTTCAGGAATGATGGGATGTTGATAGGAGGCAGAACCTTTCTGAAGGGGTCGTCTGCTGGAGATGTTCAACTATTGTCCCTCAGTGCTTTGAATTTTTAAAAAAAAAACTTGTTAACCTGTTTCACAGCTTGTAATGGCTCACAAGTTTGCGCCCTCTGATCTCTTTTCCCTTCTGTCACCATTTAAATGGCAGAGGGAAATAGCAAATTAATTACCAAAAAAAAACAAGGGCATTGCCAGAAGAAACGCAAAAGCTACTAAAGTAATAGCTGCATTATGCTCACTGCTGAAAATGACAAGCAAAACATGAACTGTAATAAACAGAAGTTATTCTCATTAGTAATGCAGCTTCTGGCTAGATATCCATATTAGTGCACTGGTGTAGTGTGTCTTGTTATTACAAAATAGATTCTAATTAAATTTCCACTTCCAACAACACTGTTGATTTTGAAAAGGTATCTTTGTAAACTTGCAGTATCCATTCCACTAAAATGGGCAAATCTGATAGTGAGCCCTCTGGTTTAGAATTCCTCAAATATCCCACATCTATGGTGCACAGATTTTAACAGCAAGGTGTAGAGAAATAATTCTATGCCATATCTTTAGCTAGATTGAGTGAGACACCTGTTTACTGCATTTATGTCCACGTTTTCGCCACTGGGTCACCTATGTAAGCCCAGAGAATAATAGAATGTCTACAATGCGGAAGCAAATCATCATGTTGGCACTGAGCATCCAAAGAGGAACATCACCACCCAGACCTACCCCATTCCTGTAACACGACATTTCCCAGGGCATATCTTTGGACTGTGCGAGGAAGCTGGAGCACCCAGAGGAAACCCATGGGGAGAATGTGCAAACTCCATACAGACAGATGTCTGAGGGTGGAATCAAGCCCAGGTTCCTGGTGCTGTGAGCCACCATATGTAGGTGCCAAAGCAGAATGTGAGCGTTGCCGAGTCATTATTATGATTTCCACTGAACCATCAGCACAGACTTAATTTATTTCCAAATTGACTGGTTTTATGACCTCATAAACTTTTATAAAGGTCATTATTAGGATGTTTCATTTTCTCAGCTATCATACTGATGCTTACATTTCAGTGTAATTCCTTTGTGTCTTATTGTGATAGTTTAACAGCCATGCCAAATCACACACAAAGGAACTTGATGCATGCTTGCTACCCAGCACAGTGCTGGAGAAAACAGGGACTTGTTCATTTCACCAGCACACACATTCCCTGAGATCAGAAGTGATTAAAAAAAGGGCATTTTCTGAGGCTGTGCCAGTTTCCTGTGTGTTGGTGGCAGGGAGCTGAAGGTGTGTGAGGCAGGAGTGTGAGAGTGAAAGGCTGTATGTGCAACTGAAGTGCGTGTATACACATGAGATAGAACACGTGTGACTGTGCACATGCTTGTGTGTGTGAAAATGACAATGTGCATATCAAATGGTGCGTGAGTAGATGTATGAACAAAAGTGAGGGTGAGACAAGGACGTATATGTAGATGGCAGTGCACAGGACTGGTGGCGGTGGGGAGGGGCGGGGGTTGCGGTTCCCATCTGAGGGCTTCAAACTTCATGGTCAGGTTCAAATGGAAGTTCAAAGACTGCACAAGGTCTGTACTTGGTGGATCTCATTGAAACTTACAGAATACTGAGAGGCCTGGATGGATTGGACATGGAGAAGATGTTTCCACTAGCAACAACTGGATGCCACTGTAGGTAAATGAATGCACTTTGCTCACTAAGAACTGCCAGTCACCTCCACCTGTGCGGTTTTGGAGGCTAACTGCAAAATCCTAGTTGGTCAATCCCATTAACAGCCATTAATAGACACCCACCACTTTCCCCTCTCCATCCCTGTAAGCCTGTCTGTTATATTATGCCTCACTGTCAATGTACAAGTGTGACTTTAAGAGACTCAGTATGTTGGTATGCCTTTAAGAAAGATTGTATATCAGTACACCTTTAAGAGAACCAGAATGTCAATATGACCTTTAGAGTCTCACTCCTGAGATTATCATTGTATCGAAGCATGTGACTGAGGGTATCAAGATATCATGCTCCATCTTTGATTCCTTGAAGCATGATACTCTACTGGATGCATGCTTCTCTGTTGGAATTAAACTTACTGTTAGTCCAGAAAGCTGTGTGCCTTATGGGTGTAATGCTTGTACAGGATAGTTAGCTGTTATTCAGTGCCTGCTGGCCTTTGTCCCATTCCCCCTGGTGGGGTGTCTAATTTCCTACCGCAAGCAAATTGAGTTTGGATACACTGGAATACATTAATGGTCAGTGCACTGAGTATAGGGGTTGGAATGTCATGTTACAGCTGAACAGTACATTGGTAAGACCACTTTTGGAACATGTTGTGAAAGATATTCCAAAGATGGAAAGATATTGCAAAACTTGAAAGGGTTCAAGATTTACAAGGATGTTGCCAGGGATGGAAGGTTTCAGCCACAGGGAGAGGCTGAATAGGCTGGGGCTGTTTTCCCTGGAACGTCAGAGTCTGAGGGGTGACCTTATAGAAGATTATAAAGTCATGAGGAGCATAGATACGATAAATAGCCAAGGCCTTTTACTCAGGGTAGGGAAGTCCAAAATGAGAGGGCACAGGTTTAAGGTGAGAGGGGAAAGATTTAAAAGGGATCTAAGGGGCATCTTTTTCACACAGAGAGTGATGCATGTATGGAAATGAGCTGCCAGAGGAAGTGGTGGAGGCTGGTACAATTACAACATTTAAAAGGCATCTAGATGGGTCTATGAATAGGAAGGGTTCAGAGTGATGCTGGCCAAATGCTGGTAAATGGGACTAGATTAATTTAGGACATTTGGTCAGCATGGACAAGTTGGACCGAAGGGTCTGTTTCCATGCTGTACGACTCTATGACTGTTCCTTGGAAGTGGAATAGAGTCTTAAATCTTTATAGAGTACAGTCATACAGCCGCAAAGCACAGAAACTGTCACCTGGAGAGAACTGAGTGCTGCCTGGTCACATCAGTTTCACTGCCAGTGTTCACGTCTCAGAGGAGCTGAGCAAGTCCACACCAAACTCTGTTGTGTGCAGCACATTGCTGTCTAAAGGTGCGGGGCTATAAATGAGGTGATCTGTCACGAGACCTCAGATCAAAGACAAAACCCAGCAACTACTTGGCGTTGATATTTGATGCATAGTTCTGCCTGTGGCTTACAGCTGGTGTGAATGGCAAAGAAGGAGCTAAATGGAGCCGTGTGCTTAGACAGTTAGATAATTGGTTTATTAAAAACAATTGTCATGGTGTGACAGCTGCCAAATTCTAATGATACAAATAAAACAAGTAATCATAGCTCATAACATCGTCACACACAATCATTAAAATAAAACCAAAGTACAAAATGATGAAAGGAGCACACTTTAATGAATATTTTAATATCCAGGTTTCTACAAAGCATTGCAAAATGCTGTTCCTCTTAATTTACAGAATAAACATTAACAAACTACTGCATGCATTCTGCATTTTGTATTAACTTTATGGATTATATGGTGTCAGTTTGATGACCTTAAATTCTCAGTTGTTTTGCTGGTATTCAGCAAACAGTGTACCCTTGGCTGTTTGTTCTAGTTATGCTTAATTCCATCATACATTTATCTCCACATGATTGTGGTAGGAGATAGTAGCAATAATAGGCAAGATTTAGGAGTTAGCTCAGGAGTTGTTGCACAGTTCAGCAAGGGAAGTTTCTCTTCTTGTCTGGCTTACTATCAACAATCCCGTTGTCTGTCTATCCTTTCTCTCTCTCTGTGTCTGTCTCTCTCTGTGTCTGTCTCTCTCTGTCTCTCACTCTCTCTGGGTTCCTTCTGCACTTATCCACTCACTCCTTAAGATAAGACTGTAATAACTAGGAAAAGGTGGAGGCCACCTCAAGCCTGCTCCGTTGTTCAATAGAGAGCAGTTAAGGTTGGGTCATTGAGGTTGAGACAGATTTTTAATTAGGAAGGGAATCAAGGGTTATAGATAAAGACTGGAAAGTGGAATTGTGGATTATTAGATGAGCCGGGGTCTCATTGAATGGCAGAGCAGACTCAGAAAGCTGAATGACCTTCTGCTCACTGCCTCATGGTCATGCAGTGAGTGGCTTTGACACTGTGATGGAGGCAGGTTTGTGGAAAGCCTTCCAAAAGGGAATATGATTGTCCATTGAAAAGAAAAAGGTGCAGGATTAGAGGGAGGAGGCGGGAGAATTGCACAAAGCAAAATGCTCATTCCTGAGAGCCAGTACAGACACAATGGGCCAAGTGGCCTCCTTTTGCAGAGTAACAATTCAGTGATTCCGTGACGGTGATTTCATCCGCTCTCCAGGAACATTCAGTTCCTTCAGAGTTCCAGGTTGTGGAATGCTGCAAATCTGACACAGTGATTCCTTCACAGTCTGCACAGCAGAAACTCAGTGGGCTATCTGAGGAAGACCTGGTCCTAAGAAATAAGCTCCACTCCAATCACAGTCTCAGCCTGATTCATGTGAACTGAGATAACGATTTGAGAAATTCTCTTTGTTTAGGGCAATGGGAAAAAATAGCAGCATCCTCCAAAATCACGTTCAGGCTATTTTATGAATAATATTTGAAATCATAGAAATGCCACACTGTGGAAGCATGCCATTCAGTTTAGATCAACTACCCCTAAAGAACATCCCACCCACATCCCTGCATTTCCCATGGCCAATCAATCTAATACGTATATCTTTACCTGTGGGAGGGAAACCAGAGCAAACCCACACAGACACAGAAAACATGCAACTCCACACAGACAGTCACCCAAGGCTTGAATTGAACCCTGATCCCTGATGCTGTGAGGCAGCAGTGCCAACCACTATGCCACCCACAGTTAGGCTTTAGAAGCAGTCAATGCATGTTTTAATTTCAAATCCAGCAGAAAGAATAATATCTTTTTCGACAATGGTGTACAATTTCCTCCGTTTTATTCATTTTATGTTAAATAAAAGTCAGTATGAGTTGGAAACAAGCCTCCCTTTCTCATTCTCTTTACCTCTGTCTCTTTCCAGGACGTCCTCTACACCTCTACATCAGAAGATCATGTACTGATATCCCACATGATATTTCAGGTAGTACTCCAGAGACATGCTGATGGAGTTCTGTCCTACTGGAGGTGCCCACTTTCAGAAGTACCATTAAATCAAGACACTACGGCCTCTTGGACAGATGTAAGAAAATTGTTGGCTCTTTTCAGGGAAAAACAGGCAGACTTTTGATACCTAGAGTTAACATTTAGACCTGAGAAAAGAACAATGATGTGGCCATTTATGACATTGCTGTTTCTGGAAAATTGTGCACAAAAATGACGGTGACACTTTAGAACACTGACTATTTTTGAATATTGTACTGGTCATGAATAGCTTTGGGATGTAAGCACTATACAAATGCAAGATCTTTTTCTTACTCTGGGAGGAGCAGTAATACACAGCTGCAGACATAAGATTAAGACGATAGTGACCTTATTGGTACATGGTAAAATTTGGATTTTCTGATTGAACAATGATAATGCACACAAGGAGTTTTGTGCCCTTCAGAAATTGAACACGGCGATCCAAGCAACATTATAGAATAAAAGCAAAACCCTGCTGGAAATCTGAAACAAACACAGAGAATGCTGGAGAAACTCAACAGTGTCTGGCAGCATCTGTGGAATGAGAGAAACAGAGTTAATGTTTCAAATCTGGCATCAGTCTTCTTCAGACTAATCGTTCTTCAGAGTTGAAATTCTGACGAGTCACACTGGACGTGAAATGTTAACCCCATTTCTCTCTCCAAGGAAGCTGCCAGACCTGCTAAGTTTCCACAGCATTCTCTGTTTAGGGTGTAGGTTTGCTCGCTGAGCTGTAGGTTTGATATCCAGACGTTTCATTACCTGGCTAGGTAACATCATCAGTGGCGACCTCCAAGTGAAGTAAAGCTGTTGTCTCCTGCTTTCTATATGTTTGTCCTGGATGGGGTTCCCGGGGTTTGTGGTGATGTCATTTCCTGTTCGTTTTCTGAAGGGTTGATAGATGGTATCTAGATCTATGTGTTTGTTTATGGCGTTGTGGTTGGAGTGCCAGGCCTCTAGGAATTCTCTGACATGTCTTTGCTTAGCCTGTCCCAGGATAGATGTGCTGTCCCAGTCGAAATGGTGGTTTCTTTCATCCGTGTGTAGGGCTACGAGGGAGAGAGGGTCGTGTCTTTTTATGGCTAGCTGGTGTTCGTGTATCCTGGTGGCTAACTTTCTTCCTGTTTGTCATACATAGTGTTTGTGGCAGTCCTTGCGTGGAATTTTATAGATGACGTTGGTTTTGTCCATGGGTTGTACTTTTAAGTTTGCTAGTTTTTGTTTGAGAGTGTTGGTGGGTTTGTGTGCTACTAGGATTCCGAGGGATCTCAGTAGACTGGCTGTCATTTTTGAAACTTCTTTGATATATGGTAAGGTGGTTCGGGTTTCTGGCTGTGTTTTGTCTGCTTGTCGTGGTTTGTTCTTGAGGAATCTGCGCACTGTGTTTTTTAAGTATCCGTTCTTCTTGAATACGTCGTATAGGTGGTTCTCCTCTGTTTTTCGAAGTTTGTCTGTGCTGCAGTGTGTGGTGGCTCATTGGAATAGTGTTCTGATACAGCTTCGTTTGTATGTGTTGGGATGGTTGCTGGTGTAGTTGAGTATTTGGTCAGTGTTTGTCGGTTTTCTGTATAAGCAAGTTAGTAGTTCTCCCTTGTCCTTTCTTTCTACTGTGATGTCTAGATCTAGGTTGCCATCTATCAACCCCTCAGAAAACGAACAGGAAATGACATCACCACAAACCCCAGGAACCCCGTCCAGGACAAACATATAAATAGAAAGCAGGAGACATCAGCTTCGCTTCACTTGGAGGTCACCACTGATGATGTTACCTAGCCAGGTAATGAAATGTCTGGATATCAAACCTACAGCTCAGCGAGCAAACCTACACCCTAAATCCCAACCTGAGCTACAAACCTTCACAAACCTTGTGAGCATTCTCTGTGTTCACCCCATATTACTGACACTGACTCCTCCAATTCAATTTGAATTGATAACTTCTGCAGCATCAGAGAAAGAGATCTGAATGCAACAGCAATGGAAACGTGCATTTAAAAATAATTACAGTGAGCAATTGGAAGAAAGCATGTCAAAAACAGGAGAGGGTCATCCTCTGGGATTTAGTAAGTCAGCACATGAAAGACTCAGTGGTGGTTTGCAATCCAGTCAGACTGTCATTCTATTGAACCTGATGCAATTTATTAAGGTGACTTCCTGAAGGGGATGGAAAGGAATGTGGCAGGTTAAGAAATCAGGAATATTCAGCAGTTTGGCAAGGGAACTGACTCCCTCAGCAAAATTTAATTCCACTATCTTATATACCCATGCCTTTGTTGCAATGATGCAGTAGGTAAGAAATTGCTATGCAACTGGGGAAACCAATTGCCACAGAAAGGGAAACGTTTGAAAGGACACGAAGGGGAATTCTTCTGACACCACTCAGGAATTCCTTGCAGTTAGTCAGCTTTGGATAGTGACAATGAAGTTTGGTCAAAGCCCGAATGTTTAATTCTTTGACCAAGGTTGATTGCTTGAAAACTTAAAAATGTACTGTACTTAAAATAAGGGTTAAAAAAAAATTAAACCTACATCTTATGGAAGAGTTTGTGACTTCAAAGAATTTTATTGAAGATGACATGCTTCTGAAATAGAGGCGCCATTGTCATGTGACATATGTAGCAGCCAATGTGGGCACTGCAAATTCTTCTAGACAGTAATGTGATAAATGACCAGGTAATCTGTTTGAAGTGTTGACTGAGGGGTAAATGTTGGTCATAGCTTGTGAATTGTGTTTGAGTCCAGTGTGGCTCACCTTCAGAATTTCGACTCTGAAGAACAGTTAGTTCTGAAGGAGACTGATGCCAGATTTGAAACGTTAACTCTGTTTCTCTCGATCCACAGCTGCTGCTAGACCCTGTTGAGTTTCCCCACCATTCTCTGTGTTTGTTTCAGATTTCCAGCATCCGCACCGTTTTGTTTTTATTCTGCAATGTTGCTGAGATCGGAGTGTTTAATTTCTGAAGGGCACACACTCCTTGTGTGCATTATCATTGTTCAATCAAAAATATTGTACCATCCTGCAATATTTAGCAATACACATTATTGTTTGGTGCTGGTTAGCTGATCAATAACAATTAGAATCTCCTGCAAAATTCCTTTTCGTTGTCTGTTTTTATGCCTTAGAAGGAGCACTCCTCACTGTATGTCAAGACATGAACTTGTTTAGAAGATGCAGTAATTGTAATGAGGTTAGATAGCTGGACCTCATAGTCTAGGTGAGAGCAGAGAGATTTAGAAAAGACATGAGGGCAAATGTTTTTACACAGAGAATGGTTCGCGTGTGGAATGAACTTCCTGAGGAAGTGGTGGATAAGAGTACTATTACAACATTTAAAAGACATTTGGACTGCGACTTGAATAGCAAAGGTTTGGAAAGAATATGAGTTCCCTGACTGGGGCTAATAATCAGGCAGCCCGGGCTGACAGATGTAATCAGGAGTGTCAGAGATTCTGTTCACTCTTGGAGTTGTCACTGAGGGAGCTGAGCCAGTGCAATTAGTGTAAATAAAGGGAGACTTGGTTATGGGATATCTATGGAGTTATTTTAGGAACCATCCACAGACATTTTGGTGCCACATAACCGGTTAGGATTTCATTTAACAGTATGCATGTAAAAACATTTCCCACACAAACTCCTCATCACTAAATCATTGAGTGCCCAGTCAGTCAGAACGTATGGATATAATTAACTGGAACATCTTCTATTCAAAGGAAATTGCTAACTGATTCAATTGAGAGAGCTATTAATATAATGCACACTGCAATAAATGCTAGACCATTGCCCACAGTAGAGTATGTAGAGGTGATAGTCATCATCATAAAGGGGCATTAAATTGATCAAATAATATATTTAATTTACACTAATTTTACCCTCTATTTGATTTTTCACTTACAATGCTCTTCCATCATCAAACAATATTTTGTCCAGGGAAACATGATTTATATTTGAGATTTTGAAAATTATAAGGCCACGTTATTGCGAAGTGGCACACCAGCTTACCCTGATTTTTCTTCACCTGCTCAAGCAGGTTGAGATTTTGTTAAAAAAAGAATAAGTGTGGATGCTGGAGATAGAGTCGTACAGCACCGAAATAGACCTTTTGGTCTAACCAGTCCATGCCGAACATAAACCAGTCCCAGCTGCCTGCTCCTGGCTCATATCCCTCCAAACCTTTCCTATTCATGTACTTATCCAAATGTCTTTTAAACATTGCAATTGTATTCACAATTTCCTCAGGAAATTCATTCCACCCATGAACCACTCCCTGTGTAAAAAAAATTGCGCCTTGTATCTTTTTTAAATCTCTCTCCTGTCACCTTGAAAACGTGCCCCCTAGTCTTGAAATTCCCCATCTTAGGGAAAAGACAACTACTATTAAATCTATCTATGTGCCTCATGATTTTATAAACTACTATAAGGTCACCTCTCAACTTCCTATGCTCCGGGGAAAAATGCCCCAGCCTATCCAACTATTGTTTATAACTCAAACCTTCCATACTGGCAACATTCTAGTAAATCTCTTCTGAACCCTCTCCAACTTAATAACACCCTTCATATAACTGGGTGACCAGAACTAGTCACAGTACTCCAGA
The DNA here is from genome assembly GCF_020745735.1 of Hemiscyllium ocellatum. Taxonomy (NCBI): domain Eukaryota; kingdom Metazoa; phylum Chordata; class Chondrichthyes; order Orectolobiformes; family Hemiscylliidae; genus Hemiscyllium; species Hemiscyllium ocellatum. Next base: position 27,367,984 of record NC_083442.1, on the reverse strand, counting down.
AGATTTGAAATAAATAAAAACTGATTGCTGGAGAAACTCAGCAGGTTTGCCATGATTGGGGGAGAGAGAAACAGCGTTGATGTCTCGCGTCCTGTGATCCTGAAGGCCAAAGCTCATAAAAGAGGCATTCTCCAGCAATTTCTGTTTTTGCTTGTGTCTCCGCCCTTCAGGCTCTCTGCCTGTATTCTTGATGAGAGGCTTTTGCCCGAAACGTCGATTTTCCTGCCCCTCAGATGTTGCCTGAACTGCTGTGCTTTTCCAGTGCCACTCTAATCTAGTCTCAAGTTCTTGTGGTCTTGTGGAGTGAGTCCAACAGAAATGACAAGACTGTTTTCATTGTAATGCTGGAGGGTTTTTTTTTTTCCAAGTTTAACATGTATAATCTCTGCATAAAAGACTTTGCTTGAAAAAATCAGCTTTATGGAATTTCCAGAAAAGATTTTGATATCAGAAATGACAGTCGATTTACACTTACTTCAGTGCATTAGACTGTCTCACATTCTGTATCGGAGCTGATGCCTCATATCAACAGTCTCTATGGTAACCATCTAGGCTCCAGCAAGGTTTCAAAATTAATTTCCATTAGTTAATGGTGAAGTAATTTATTTTGTAGAGCATTGCTAATCAGATCTGTAACATAGTATTGCGTTCAGTTCTGGTTGGCACATTACCAGAATGATGTGGAGGCTTTGGAGTGGGTACAGGAAAGGTTTGCCAGGACGCTGGCTGGTTTGGAGGGTATTACCTACAAGGAGAGATTGGACAAAATCGGTTTGTTTTTATTTGAACGTCAAAGGATGAGGGGCAGCCTGATAGAAACTTACAAAATTATGAGAGGCGTGGATAGAATGGATCATCGGAGTCTTTTTCCCAGGATGGAAATGGCAATTGCTAAGGAACATGGGTTTAAAGTAAAAAGGAGTAAGTTTAATGGTGATGTGAGAGACAGAGGGTGCTAAGTGCCTGGAATGTGCTGCCAGAGGAGTAGGTGGAGGCAGATGCAAGAGTTAAGAGGCATCTTGACAGATACATGAACCGCAGGGAACTGAAGGATAGAGACAGCAAAAGGCATTGTTTGTCAACACAGGCTTGATGGGCCTGTTTCTGTGCTGTACAGATGCTTGCTCTTTGTTCATTCCTATGTCTCCCTCAAGTCAAGAGGCTGCTGTGTGAAATCGGGTTTTATTTTTACCTATCACTGGATACACACGTGGGCCAGCTTTGATTGCCCAACCCTAATTGCCCTCAACAAGGGGGTGGTGCATTATCTTCTGAACTGCAGCAGGCCCTGTGCTGTGGGTAAACCCAGAATGCCATTATGGATAGAATTCCAGCGATTTGACCCAGCGACACTGAAGGAACGGTGATACCTTTCCAAGTTGGGATAGTGAATGGTTTGGAGGGGAACTTGCAGGTGGTGGCATTAACATTTGCTGAAGGGTCACTGGGTTTGAAACATTAACTCTACTTTCTCTCCACAGATGCTGCCAGAGTTTCTCCATCAATTTCTGTTGGCATTTCCAATTGTCAGCATCCAGTTGAAGATGGTGGTGTTCCCTAAATCTGCTGCTGCTGTTAGTGAATGTTGAGAAGATTTGTAGCTTAGGTTGAGGTTCTGGATGTAGGTCTGCTCGCTGAGCTCGGAGGTTCATTTCCAGACACTTCATCACCATAATAGGAAACATCTTCAGTGAGCCTCCAGACGAAACACTGCTGGTGTTTCCTGCTTTCTATTTGGGTTTCTTCGGGTTCGTAATATCATTTCCTGTAGTGATGTCATTTCCTACAGTGATGTCATTTCCTGTTCTTTTTCTCAGGGGGTGGTAAATGGGATTCAAGTCAATGTGTTTGTTGATAGATGGATCTCCAACTGGAACTGTATCAATAGTTTATGCACTTAGAATGTGCTGTGGTGATTTGATCGCCAGGGTTCAATGAACTGGAATATACAGAGAGAATACACAGGCCAGGTTCATATATTGTGGAGTTTGGAAGGTTAAGAGGTTAATTTAATTGTGTTTGTATTGAGGAACTTGAATGGGATTGATGGGGGTAGAGATCATTACTGCAGGTTGGGAAGTCAAAGACAAGAGGATGTAACATTAAGATCAAAGCATCATGGACAGAAATGAGGAAGGCTTCCTTCTTGGAAAAGAATGGTGGACATCTAGAACTCAATCTCTCCTGCAATAAGAAGCATTGCAGTCAGCTCAATAAATCATGTTGATTGATAGATTGGCAGCCACTGGAATTAAAACAAAAGACAAGGAGACAAATCAGATTGAAAGTGTTGGGATCAAGATCAGTCACAATCTCATTGAAAGGTGGAACAGGTTCGTGGGGCTGAATGGCCCGCTCTTATTCTTACATTCAAATAGATGGGATCCTTACAGCGTGCAACCAGGCCATGCAATCCAACAAGTCCATACTGATCCTCTGAAGACAACACCTTCCAAACCCATGGCCACTTCCATCTAGAAGGACAAGGACAGCAGATACTTGGGAACACCTCCACCTGCAAGTTCCCCTCCAAGCCACTCACCATCCTGCCTTGGAAATACATCGCCTTTCTTTCACAGTCGTTGGGTCAAAATCCTAGAATTCCCTTCCTACTAATATTGTGGGTCAACCCACAGCAGGTGGACTGCCGCGATTCAAGGAGGCAGCTCACCCCCACCTTCTCAAGGGCAAATTGGGATGGGCTATCAATGCTGGTCCAGCTAGCAACACCCAATCCCATAAACGTATTTTAAAAAGACATACCACCCAGACCCCTACCTCATCCCTGTAACCCTGCATTTCCCATGGCCAATCCACCCATCCTACACATCCCTGAACACTATGGGCAATTCACCTAACCTGTACATCTTTGGACTGTGGGAGGAAACCAGCGCACACTGTGGAAACCCATGCAGACACTAGGGAGAATGTGCAAACTCCACACAGACAGTCACCCGAAGCTGGAATCAAGTTGGTTTGTAAATGGATGTGAATGCAAGTCAGAATACAGTGCAGGAGAATATAGTGAACCCTCATTAGTACAGGAAACATTTGAATATTGGATTGTTTAAATTGCACACCTGTATTGGATCATGTTCCTTAAATCGGACATTCTTTAGTAAGACATTGGGCAGCGGTGACCCCCTGTACAGTAAAATTGATGAGTCAAATTCAGAAACTGGATGTGCTGAAATAGTTAGCTATTCCCAACCACAGGATGGGACATCCAATTTGAAGGACACCCATTATAAATGAAGTTCTTGATTGCTATTTCCTGAGTAGCGGAACTTGGGTGTGCTGGCCATAAGACTGCCAGCCAATCGGAGCTGATTGCAGAGTGAGAGTGCCCGGTCATGGGTGAGTCTGCAGTGTCAGCTGTAAGCTGGTCTCTCTCACCAGGGAACATCTGTAACGCAGATGAAACTGCTGTCATTTACCAAGTCATTCTTTAGTGTTTAAAGCTGGAACGTGCAATGGTGGAATATGAAACCGGGGGAGGGGGTGTTGCTGCTGTGGTCTGCAGCAATGTGGATGGCATTGAAAATCAACTGCTTCTTGTGATAGGAAAGTGCAAGTAGCCACATTGCTTTGTGTACACTGATCTCCTAGGTGGGCATGATGAAAGACTTCTGAAAGTCCAAATTCAGAAACTCTGGGAAGGGATGGCCCAGTGGTGTTATCTCTGGACTGTTAATCTAGGGACCCAGGTAATGTCCTGGGGACCCAAGTTTGAGTTCCACCGTGATAGATGGTGGAATTTGAGTTCAATAAAAATCTGGAATTTAGAGTCTAATGATGACCATGAATCCACTGTCAATCGCTGGAAAAAAACCATCTGGTTCACTAAAGTAAAAAACTGGATAAAAGCAAATTACTGTGGATGCTGGAATCTGAAACCAAGAGAGAAAATGCTGGAAAATCTCAGCAGGTCTGGCAGCATCTGTAAGGAGAGAAAAGAGCTGACGTTTCGAGTCTAACTGACCCTTTGTCAAAGCTTTCTCTCCTTACAGATGCTGCCAGATCTGCTGAGATTTTCCAGCATTTTCTCTTTTGGTTCACTAAAGTCCTTTAGGGGAAGGAGACTGTCATCCTTACCTGTAACTCCACACCCTTAGCAATTAGATTACTTACAGTGTGGAAACAGGCCCTTCGGCCCAACAAGTCCACACCGACCCGCCGAAGCGCAACCCACCCATACCCCTACATATACCCCTTACCTAACACTACGGGCAATTTAGCATGGCCAATTCACCCGACCCGCACATCTTTGTGACTGTGGGAGGAAACTGGAGCACCCGGAGGAAACCCACGCAGACACGGGGAGAACGTGCAAACTCCACACAGTCAGTCGCCTGAGGTGGGAATTGAACCCAGGTCCCTGGTGCTGTGAGGCAGCAGTGCTAACCACTGTGCCACCGTGCCGCCCCTGGTTGTGGTTGACTCTTAACTTCCCTCTGAGCAATGAGGGATGGGCAATAAATGTTAGCTTAGCCACATCCCATGAGTGGATAAATTAAACTTTTTAAAAAATTAAATAAACCACATCCACTGGCTCGCCATTATCAACTCTACTAGTTACAGCCTCGAAGAACTCCAGTAGGTTTGTCAAGCATGGATGCCAAGAGTTAATGAGGTCTCTTCAATTGCAGAACTGCACTGCAATCAGAACACTCCTGCATTCTGTTCTGTATACTGTATCCCCTTGTATATACATATACGTGCATGAGACTCAATTAGCCTCGCAAAACAAAGTCAGCACTCAGCGGACCTAATTATGGACAAGGACAAGTCACTCCATTAGCACAGAGATTTCAGATGAGGTTAGCAGCTTTATAAAGTGCTGACCTAAAGCTAGCCTCAATGACATCTGTGCCTTTGTGTTACATTGCAAAGTGTACTCTTCAGCTAAAAGTCTTGTAAAATGCCTCCGAGCAAACAGCTGCCCATCAGCAAGGAGCTGGCATGTTTCATGTCGCACGAAGGGAAATGTTTGATCGCAATTTACTTCACTGGCCTGTGAAGGGCACAAGGGATCTTAAACACAGCATAAAGGGGACAGGAAGCCTCCAAGGATCATTAATGCACAGCTTGGCAAGGGATTCAGTAAGAATAAGGCAAAGACGATTTCACCTTCAGAGGAAAAGCATGCATGAACAGGGCAAGACGCTTGAGAAGGCTATTTGGGTTGTTAATGCATAGATCTGCTCAAACACCAGGATTTCACTCTCTCTGGCACTCCAGATGGGAAATTACAAGATCGGAGGGGTGACCTTTTCACACAGAGGGTGGTGAATGAATGGAACGAGCTGCCAGAGGAAGTGGTGGAGGCTGGTACAATTACAACATTTAAAAGGCATCTGGATGGGTATATGAATAGGAAGGGTTCAGAGGGATATGGGACAAATGCTGGCAGATGGGACTTGGTCAGATTGGAATGGCTGGTCAGCATGGATGGGTTGGACTGAAGGCTCTGTTTCTGTGCTTACAACTCGATGACTCTATCTACAACTTCTATGGGAAATTGGGAATAGTGGCTAATGAATGTTGTTTGGGCTGGAGGAAGGTTGCAGTGGAGTACCCAGGGGTTGGTAGTGGGACACTTGTTTTTTTCTTAATGACACAGAAGTGGGCGTGCAGAGGACAAGTTGAAAGTTTGTGGCTGATACTAAACTTAGAAGCAAGGGTGGTGCAGAACTCCAAAAGTTCTGCATTTTTTTTGGAAATGTAAGTAAATAGTGAAGACTGCAGATGCTGGAGAGTCAGAGTTGATAAAGTGTAGTGTTGGAAAAAGCACTGCAGGTCAGGCAGCATCTGAGGAGCAGGAGAATCAATGTTTCAGGCAGGACTCTTCGTAGGGACTCCTGATGAAGTGCTTGTGCCTGAAAGGTTGACTCTCCTGCTCCTTGGTTGCCAGCTGACCTGCTGTGCTTGTTCCAGCTCCACACATTATTGAGTTTGGAAATATAAGGACAGACAATATGAAATAATGGGTATAAGTCTTCAGAGGGTACAGGAGTGCAGAGACTTGAGAGCACGTATGCAACGGTTATTGAAGGTGGTTGGGATAATTAAGGGGATCAATTAATGAAGCATTCAGTATTCTGAGCTTTATTAGTAGGATCATAGATTACAAGAGGTGATGCTAAACTTACATAAAGACCTCAGCTGAAGTATTGTATGTAGTTGTGGGTGCCAAATTTTGGGAAGAATATGAAAGGATTGGAAGGAGCAGGGCTGGGGTCAGAAATCAAGTTCCTCATTCCTGCTCCTGACCCCACTCCAGACCAAGCATTGCAGGCCCCTGGGTACCAACTACTGGGCCTCGAAGTAATCCCTATCACTAGCTCTGGGACTGGGTATTGGACTGGGTGGAAAACGTCACAACACCAGATTATAGTCTAACCAGTTCATTTGAAATCTCAAGCCTTTGCAATGCTTCTCCTTCATCAGGTAAAGTGGACTTTGGGGTCGACTAGGGGGGTACAGCTGAATCAACATTTTGGGCATAAGCCCTTCATCAGGAATGAGGCTTGTGGGCCAGGTGGCTGAGGGAGGGTGGTGGGGTTGGGGGTAAGGTAGTTAAGAAAGCGATAGGTGGATGAAGGTGAGGGAGAAGGTGATAGGTTGGGGTGGGGTGGAGCAGATAGATGGGAAAGGTGATGGACAGGTCAGGAGGACAGTGCTGAGTTGGAGTCCAAGAAGGACAGAATCCGCCCCCCCCAGTCCTCACCTTCCATCCCACCAACCTTCGCATACATTGCATCATCCACTGCCATTTCCGCCACCTCCAAACAGACCCCACCACCAGAGATATATTTCCCTCCCCACCTCTATCAGTGTTCTGGAGAAACCATTCCCTCCACAACTCCCTCATCAGGTTCACACTCCCACCCTCCCCTCCTCCCCACACCAGCCCACATCCCACTCTGGGCACTTTCCTCTGCCACCACAGGAATTGCAAAACCTGCACCCATACCACTCCCCTCACCTCCATCCAAGGCCCCAAAGGATCCTTTCCCATCCAACAGAAATTTACCCGTACCTCTACCGATGTCATCTATAGCATCTGTTGCACCCGATGTGGTCTCCTCTGCATCAGAGAGACAGGACGCCTTCTTGCAGATCATTTCAGAGAACATCTCTGGGACATCCACATCCACCAACCCCACCGCCCCGTGGCTGAACACTTCAACTCCCCCTCCCACTCCAGCAAGGACATGCAGGTCCTGGGCCTCCTCCATCACCAAACCGTTACCATCTGATCCCTGAAGGAAGAACGCCTCATATTCCGCTTTGGGACCCTGCAACTACATGGGATTAAGTGGATTTCATCAGTTTCCTCATTTTCCCTCCCTATACATTATCGCAGTCCCCCAAACCCCAACTCAGCACTGCCCTCCTGACCTGTCCATCACCTTTCCCATCGATCCGCTAATGTACCCCCCTCCCAACCTATCACCTTCTCCCTCACCTTCATCTACCTATTGCATTCCCAGCTACTTTCCCCCAGCCCCACCCCCCTCCCATTTATCTCTCAGCCCCGACCCACAAGCCTCATTCCTGATGAAGGGCTTACGTCCAAAACATCGATTCTCCTGCTCCTCGGATGCTGCCTGACCTGCTGTGCTTTTCCAGCACCAAACTCTCGACTGATCTCGACCGTCTGCTGTCCTCACCTTGTTTGAGGGGTACTTTTTTAAAGTGAGAGGAGACATTTTTTACACAGAGAGTGGTTCACATTTGGAATGAACTTAAGGAGGAAGTGATAGATATGGGTACAATTAGAACGTTTAAAAGATGTTTGGATAGATACTGAGTAGGAAATGTTTGGAGGGAAATGGGCCAGAAGCAGACAAGTGGGACTAGTTTAGTTTGGGATAATGTTTGGCATGGACTGGTTGTGTGGAAGGGTCTGTTTCTGTGCTGCATGACTCTATGATTCTATAACAGTTTTGAATATACAGTTATAAGACTCGAGATCATGGATGCCACTTCAGTTGCTGCTGATGCTGAGTCAGTCTACCCAGAGAAGGGATAAAGACTCTTGTAGTGCGGTCATAACATCCCTGCCTCTGAACTAGCAGGCCCGGTTCAAGTCCCAACAATTCCAGAGCTGTGTAATTGGGGCGGCACGGTGCACAGTGGTTAGCACTGCTGCCTCACAATGCCAGAGGCCCGGGTTCCATTCCTGCCTCAGGCAACTGTCTGTATAGAGTTTGCACATTCTCCCCGTGTCTGCGTGGGTTTCCTCCGGGTGCTCTGGTTTCCAAAAATGTGCAGGTTAGGTGATTTGCCCGTCGTTTATGTGAAGGGGTAAATGTAGGAGAATGGGTCTGGGTGGGTTGCTCTTCAGAGGGTCGGTGTGGACTTGTTGGGCCGAAGGGCCTGCTTTCACACTGTAAGTAATCTAATCTAATCTCTAATCTAAATTTACCATAGTATTCAGTGTTGTGTGGGTTAGGTGCACTAGTCAGGGGTAAATATAGAGGTGAAAATGTGTTGCTGGAAAAGCGCAGCAGGTCAGGCAGCATTCCTGAAGAAGGGCTCATGCCCGAAATATCAATTCTCCTGCTCCTTGGATGCTGCCTGACCTGCTGCGCTTTTCCAGCATCTGCAGTCCTCACTTTCTCCTGGTAAATATAGAGGGAATGGATCTGGGCGGGTTACTCTTCAGAAGGTCGGTGTGGACTTGTTGGGCCTCTTTCTACACTGTAGGGATTTTATATCTCTGAACAGCTTGTTTTGGAAAATATCTCCAGATGGTGCATTGGGCTTTAAGGATTAGAAAGATCAGTTCTTTCAACTGATCTTGAGAGTAAGCTGATAGGTTGGGTTTCTAGTGAACAGTTATAGGCTAAGCAGATGGAATCAGTGCAATTTACTGAGGGATTTGCTGTGTTTCTACACAGCAGACTGGGGTACTTATCCACACCCATTGAACTCAATGGGTCAGAAATCTTTGTCAGCCCAGAACTAAAATGTGTTCGATGTTATTAATGGGCATAAAGCAAAGAGATACTAGAGCATAAATATGGTATGAGAACCTGCTTAGAACAATGCAAGAATATAAATCATGGGAGCAGGAACAGACCTTTTGTTCCATTGAGCCAGAGTCACCATTTAATAAAACCATACTGTTTACCTCCCTTTTTCCTTCTTCGCTCTTCCACAGATGTTGGCGTCATGTTGCCCTTGAATGGAATGAGCTACAATGCCATTTCTGAGAGAACTTAAGAGTTAACCATGTTGTCAACTGGGTTGGCACGGTGGCACAGTGGTTAGCACTGCTGCCTCACTGCACTGGACCCAGGTTCAATTCCAGTCTGTCTGGGTGGAGCTGTACACCCTTTGCGTGGGTTCCCTCTGGATGCTCTGGTTTCCTCCCACAGTCCAGAGATATGCAGGTCAGGTGGATTGACCATGGTAGAGACTCGGTTACTGGGATTGGGTGGGTCTGTTCAGATGCTCCTTGGAGGCTCAGTGCAGACTTGATAGGCCAACTGTTGGGGTTATATGTTGCTGTGGGCCTAGAGACCAAACCAGGTGAGAACAACAAATTGTGTTCCCAAAAAAAAGCATCAGAGAATTGTTGACCTGTTTCTGACAACGATCTATGATTGTTCCAGGGTCATGACTACAGAGATTAGTGTTCAATTCCAGATTTTATAAACTGAACTTTGATTTTACCATTTGCAGAGGTGGAATTTGAACTCCTGTCCTTGACGTGTTAGCCTGGGTCTCTGGATCAATAGTCTAACGACATTGCCTATCTGCTGCTATTTCTCCTTTTGCACAAAGATAGCAGGCCTGAGTTATTCTATCAAATCTACAGCACACTTTGATCAAGGTACAGTTGATTGATGTTCCTGCCTAGACCTTTTCTCACTGGCATTTCATTCCTGTGATAATGTTTATCTCCACCTCTAACTTAATTATCCTTTTCCACCTTCTGATCAGTTTCTCCATGACCTACCTTGATGTCTTCCATTTCCTATTATTTTTACTTCCCTGGATACTAAGGGGATATTTAGCATGGCCAATCCACCTAACCCACACATCTTTGGACTGTGAAGGGAAACCAGAGCACCCAGAGGAAACCTACGCAGATACGGGGAGAATGTGCAAACTCCACGCAGACAGTCACCCCAAGGCTGGAATCGAACCCAGATCCCTGCCGCTGTGAGGTAACAGTGCTCCCCCACTGAGCCATTATGCTACCTCGCCATCGCAGCCGAAAACAATATCTCGTACTTGCAAAATATCTTGAGTACAGTAAAATGCCCCAAGGCTGTTTGCAGGATCAAACCCAAAACAACATTTGATGCTGATACACAGAAGCTGATAGGAGCAAAGGTGCCCAGAGGTTTGGTCAGAAGGAGAGGTTTTAAGGTGCATGCTAAAGGAGGAGAGAGTAATAAAGAGGTTTCTGGAGCAAATCCCGGGGCAGATGTCCCTCGCCAGCATTATTGACCACTCTGCCAAAATACTTCAATGTCTGTAAAAAGCTTTGGGGCTTCCTGAAAAGTGGTATATAAATGCAAATAATTTCTTTTCAATTTTGCCGAACTTTCTCCAACCTTGCGTCCCCTTCTGTCCCATCTGATTTGCCAGTTATTTGTTTTTTTAACCCTTGCTTTTAACACCCTGTCACACTAAAGCTGTTTGATAAGTGATAATTATTGCAAGCCATCCTGTAACAACTTACGTGACTGAAATCTTGAGATAATACTAAGTAGTAAGTCTGCATTCGTTCAGTAAGAAAGTGTTTTCTCGCTAACCAGTGGTATACAGGACAGCCTCGTTTAACTCTGCAATCCTTGGTAATTTCCAAAGCAATTTTCTAATGGGAAATCCATCTCAAAAAAGCCTCTACAATGCAACTTGCTCTCACACTTGTCAGGCTCTGACTCAGCAGAATGATGACACAAGTCAATTGTGCTATAAAAATAACAAATGGCAAAGAACCACTTTCAAAGCCAGTGTACAAATCTGAAAAATGCTTACCCTGTATCCTGATTACCAATAATTTTTTTTCTGAAGTCAACGATTTAAAGAATACGACCTCATCACTTTTGTTCAGGTATTCCTAACTATTCTTGGTGTGGCTTTATTAACTGTTCATTAGACTTTTCTCTTGTATTCGTAAAAGATTCACTGATGGTAAAATTACGTAGCTGGTAGTCTGCTATGTTTTGGAGGGATGGTCCAGAGGAACATATCTTTCTGTATGTCAGGAACAGTTCTATAGATATTCTGAGCAAATGTTGCTATTTAGCAAACAATTGAGTTAAAAAATCATCAGATGGCTATTATAACACACTCAGTTATGGAGTTGGCCTTACTGAGCTTGCAATTTCTGCTTCTTCTGATATGAATCCTATATGTTGCAAGAACACAAATACAAGTTGTTCTGGTAAAGGAAGTGTTTTGCCAACATGATTGACGAATCTTGGATGCTGTTTGGATAACGCAAACTTTCTACTGAATGGGTAGAGCAATTTTCTACAATGGCTTTCTACAGTGCAGTTTTCTCCAGTGTGTAGTTGCAGAGGAACACAACCGTCATGATATACCAGAAGGTACTGTACAAAGGTTTCAAAATTGGCTCATCCAACATTATAACATGTGTCTTTGCACAGATTGGGAGCTGTAATTTAGCCAGTGATGACTGGATCAGGTATAAAAGGCCACCTTGTAGGAGCCTGTACATAACCTGGCTTCAGTCCATTGATTGCCACCTCAGCACTCCACATTCAATTGACACTACCTCTTTTCATGCCAACGTCCCCTCAATATGACCAGATACTGATACCAAAGCAACAGTACAAATCAGAGAATTTCAACCCAATGTAGGCCATATCAGGAATATATTGACTCAATGTCAGCAAAGTGGGTGTCCTAAAGTTGGATCAGATGGAATTAAAAATCCCATTAGAATATAAAGATGCCTGAGTCTCAATCTGTCATTGGAGAGAAATGGCATTGGTGAGGGCATTTTTGGAATACTGTGTTTAATTCTGGTCTCCTTCCTATCGGAAAGATGCTATTAAACTTGAAAGGGTGACGAAAACATTACAAGGATGTTGCCAGGGTTGGAAGGTTTGAGCTACAGGGAGAGGCTGAATAGGCTGGGATTGTTTTCCCTGGAGCGTCGGAGGCTGAGGGATGGCCTTATAGAGGTCTGTAAAATCATGAGGAGCATGGATAGGGTGAAAAGTCAAGGTCTTTTCCCCAGGGTAGCGGAGTCCAAAATTCAAGGCCAATAGTTTAAAGTGAAATGGGAAAGATTTACAAGAGACCTAAGGGGCAACTTCTTCACACAGAGGGTGGTGCGTGGATGGAATGAGCTGCCAGAGGAAGTGGTGGAGGATGGTACAATTACGGCATTTAAAAGGCATCTGGATGGGTATATGAATAAGAAGGGTTTAGAGAGATATGAGCCAAATGCTGACAAATGGAACTAGATTAATTTCGGATATCTGGTCGGCATGGACATGTTGGACCGAGGTGTCTGTTTCTGTGCTGTATATCTCTACGACTGTATGACTGGTGGCCACCACACCTCAGCTGAGGGCTGAGAAGAGACGTCCACAGTAACCTCAGTTAGTCAGGAATTGCACCCATGTGATTGATATCACTTTGTGTTGCCAAACTATCTGTCCAGCTGACTCACCCCTTGTGGAATGAGTGACCCTTTGCAGAAGGGAACGTTGGAATATTTCCATTTTCAATCTGCTGACAATGCTACTTTTTTTCACTGACTTGCAGTCATTACTGTAAGGAATTATGGTTCAGGGAACTACAAATCAAAATGAGCATCCTATAGAGTGACAGTATGAGTTGCAGATTCACATCGTCTTCAAGAAAATGTGAAAATTTTAATATTTTCCCTGTGGAAAACATACAGACAAGCTGCTCATCTCGAAAATTCCTTTTCAATTTGTGACATAACATCTTACATGCACTTGGAATTCTGACAACGATTCTCTGAATTCTTTTGTCCCCACAAAATGCCTGAAGAAACATCAGTGCTGAGCCAGAGGACATTATGAAGCTTCAATTAATTGGCATTACCAATTAAGAGGAACCCCCTCTCCCCCCTCAAGGGCTATCAAATATTTGTAGAACCATGCGCATCAGAAGCAATTAATTCAATGATGATTTTGTTTTAATTGGACTGGACTATAATCAAGTTAAGAGGGCTAAGTATAGATTGAAATGCACATTTTCAGAATAAATGGTAATTTGGCATGAATGCAAATTGCACAACTCAATGAGCAAATTTTCCATTCCAAATGAACGAGGGACTAGAACGCTTTCATGTTTGCCCCACCCCTCCCTCCCCCGACCCAATTCCACCAGTCATCTTCACCAATGGCTTGTATTTGAGATGGTTTACTGCCACCAACCTTGTTTTATATTATTTCAAAATAATTAAGGGGTGAAGGTAAACAAAGCTAGCATCAATAGCCACTAAGGAAGCTCTTGTGGTGTCTCTACCTCTGGGCCAGGAGACCTGGTCTCATGTCCCAACTGCTTCAGAGATGTGTTATAACATCTCCAATGTTATCGGAATATCTGAAAGGACAACTGCTAAATCCACTAACACAGATGCTCCAAGACAGCAACTGAACAACTGTGGTCTCTGGTTAAAACATTATATTTCAGGGACAATTGGAAGTCTCTTGATGCCGCCTAATGGTGTTGTGGTACACTAGTAGTGGCCTTACCTGCCTAAGTCCAGTGGGCAGGTTGATTACAATATCTACACCGTATTAGCTTCTAAGAGGCCTCCTGATACTCAATGGTTGTGACTCTACCTCTAGGCCGTGAAGCCTATGCTTGAATCCCATTTGCCCCAGAAATGGGTCAAATATGGACAAGTTGATAAAAAGCGCCTTCACAGCCAGAAGGAACAATGTAGCAGAAGTAAAATTTCAACTGAAATATTCAGATGAAAATATCACAAAGTGGTGATATGATGATGAATCCTAAATTCTTCCTTCTACTCTTTTAAATGAATAAAATCTGCAACAAATAAAGCAGTTGGGGGGCTGTTACAAAAACAGAATCAAGTAGTCAACGGGAACTTATAAAATTTCAACTGAAAGTTGTCAAAATATCGTTACCTGGGATGATGATCCTCCTCGGTCCCTGCTTCCTAAAGGCCAAATCCACCTTTCTACCCTATGGGCTTGTCTAATTATCACGATTAGACGATAGACCTCTATATAATGCCTGTTAGCATTTTGTCTAGATCATCAAGGTGTAGTTTAATGTATGATGACAAGAGGTGTAATTAACATTAATGAGTTAGGCATCTATCAGGGATAAGAGATATTACCTCTGTTTCCATCAGGACAGCATGCAAGAATAATTGTTCCTCTGTCCACAGACTATGAGACATCAGATTGTGTAGTATTCAACACAGTTGAAAAGAATAATTACCTGATACAACATCCATCACTGCCCTACTCCACACCTCCACCCCAGCTCTTCCCTCCCCAGAATACATGGAAAATGCTTCTTAACAATATCTTATGAAGCTCAATGGATTGTTTTCCCTCCAGGAGTATAAGGTTCCACCTGTGAATTGCCAAGCATCACGATAGTCTGTGGGAGATGGGGTGATTGGTGAGAGGTGGATGGAGAAAATGGATGCTCAGGAATAGGAGTTGTTTTATCTAACCTTCAACATGAATCTAATATGTATTCTAACGGAACAGATAGACATAAAGAGTCATGCTTCACAGTCTGGAGTACCCAAAGAGGAATATAGCTGTGACATTTTGAAATCAGCCTCCTGCATTGTGTTACCTCTCTGAAGAGAAAACATTGAACAGCATTCCAGATGAGGTGAACTCTGGAAGATATGGGTTTGGTACTCTGACTTGTCATTAGAATTAGAGTTAGAATTAGAATGAGGTTTATTGTCATGTGTACTCAAGTGGTAACAGAACAGGAGTACAGTGAAAAGTGTACAATGTCGCCAATACACAATACCATTTTAGGTACAAAATACCCAGGTACAAATCTTAGGTACATAAAATAGACAGAATAAAGAAAAAAAAAGAGACATTATGTTACAAATATACATGATATAAGTTAGGAAAATAAGAAATAAAGTTAAAAAGATAGACATTAGTCTTTCTATAAGATTTCCATGTTGGTCTGATGGGATGTACTGATTCCAGTAACTACCTTCGCTGTGTCTGGTGGCCAGCCCCTTGCTGCTCCAGGCTGCTACCAGCAGAGAAAAGGGACAGAAGAGAAAACAAAAAATGGAAAAAGAAGAAAAGGAGTGTACAGGGTGGACAGGCTGTGGCTGGAGCTTCCCATTCTTCCACCATCTGGGAGAACCGATTAACTGGCCTATACCCCTTTATGGAGAAAGTGAAGTCTGCAGATGCTGGAGATCAGAGCTGAAAATGTGTTGCTGGAAAAGCGCAGCAGGTCAGGCAGCATCCAAGGAACAGGAAATTCGACGCTTCGGGCATAAGCCCTTCATCATTCGTGATGAAGGGTTTATGCCCGAAACGTCGAATTTCCTGTTCCTTGGATGCTGCCTGACCTGCTGTGCTTTTCCAGCAACACATTTTCAGCTCTATACCCCTTCATGAGCAATATTTGTTATAATTCTGACTTCTTGACTTTAAATTGCTCCATGTTTGATGGTCAGGCTTTCAGCTCACTGTAAGCCTCAAGCGCTGGAATTCCCTTCTTACAGTGCTTCGTTTCTCTACCACACTGTCCTTTCTTAAGACATTACTTCAAATCAAAATCTTTGACCAAGTTAATTGTCAATTGACCTAATATCTCCTTACGTAGCTCAGTGTCATCTTTTGTTTTATAATGCTCCTGTGAGCAATATTTCCCAAAATAACAACTTTTCCAATTAAATACTTGGAAAATGAAACATTGCTTTCCTCTGCATTCCAAGTTCCATTCCTTCGTGACTGATACCATTGTTCTCCATGGCCATTGTTGAGACAAAGGCAGTCTGTTCATAACTTTAATGATACATTTAACATACCTTATATTCATGCTGTTGCCTATCTCTTGTTTCCTCTTTCCACCTCCATAACATTTTTATTATTCACTCAGAGGATGTGGGCATTGCTGGCAGGGCCAGCATTTCTTGCCCATCCCTAGTTGCCCTTGAGTACTAGGGATCCACTTTCAGCCAATTTCCACACTGTAAGTACTGACGCTCAGCTCTAGGGAGTCACTGTGCACCATCCAATCAAAGGAATCAACAAATGAAACTGGCTCCAATGATCCCAATTGGCACGATTCACCTTTCATCTCACCTCAGATACTGAAGCAGTCCATGTTCAAATGTAACAAGATCTGGACAATATCCAGATTTGGGCTGACAAGTGACAAGTAATGCCACACAAATGCTAGGCAATGACCATTACCATCACGAGACAATCCAACCAACGCTCCTTGATATTTAATGGTGTTACAATCACTGAATCCCCACTATCAACATCTTTGGGGTTACCATTGATCAACTGGACACATCGCATAAACACAGTGGCTACAAGTGCAGGTCAGAGACCAGGGATATTGTGGCAAGTAACTCACCTCCTGTCTCCCCAAAGGCTTTCTACCATCTCCAAGTAACAAGTCAGTTACTCCCCATTTGCCTGGATGAGTGCAGCTCCAACAGCAGTCAAGAAGCTTGACACCATCCAGAACAAAGCAGCCCACTTGATTGTCATCACATTCACAAGTATCCACTCCCTCCACCATCGACATTCAATAGCAGGAGTATGTGCTATCTACAAGATGCACTGCAGAAATTCACCATCCTCAGACAGCACATTCCAAACCCATGACCACTTCCATCTGGAAGGACATGGACAGCAGATACATGGGAACACTATCACCTGCAGGTTCCCTTCCAAGCCACTCACCACCCTGACTTGGAACTGTATCGCCATTCCTTCAGTGTCACTGGGTCAAAATCCTGAAACTCCCTCCCTAATGGCATTGTGGATGAACCCACAGCAGGTAGACTGCAGCAGTTCAATGAGGCAGCTCACCAGCACCTTCTCAAGGGGCAGCTGGGGATGGGGAGTAAATACTAGTCCAGTCAACGATACTCAAGTGTCACAAATAAATAAAAGCAAATTTGAAGAATAGGAGACAGGTACATTGGCTATAATTCGCTACAGAACTACAAATGCATTTTCAGGTCAAACTTCTCACCCCTGTTTATGTGATCTTGACATGTACAGCATAGCTACTGCATCACAGGATATCATATTTCAAGAACAATACAGCACAGGAACAGGCCCTTCTGCCCTCCAAGCCTGTGCTGACACATTTTGCCCTTCCATACTAAGACTGTCTTCACTTACAGGATCCATATCCCTTTATTCCCTTCCTGCTCATGTATTCATCCAGGTGTTTCCCAAGTGCTGCTATTGTGTCTGCTTCCACCACCTCCTCTGGCAGTGTGTCCTCAGGCACTCTCCACCCTTTGTGTGAAAAACGTGTCACGCACATTGCTTTTAAACATCTCCCCCCCACCCAACCCCCACCCACCCCCTCACACCTTAAACCTGTATCCCCTAGAAATTGCCCCCTCTACCCTGGGAAAAAGTCTCATACTTTCCACTTTATCCAATTCATTCACAATCTTATAAATTTCTATCAGGTCACCCCTCAACCTCTTGCAATACAGTGAAAACAAGTCCAGTCTATCCAAGCTTTCTTCATAGCTAAAATCTCCCATACCAGGCAACATCCTGGTAAACTTTTTCTGTACCCTCTCCAAAGCATCCATATCCTTCTGGTAATGTGGTGACCATAACTGTATGCAATACACCAAATATTGGCCTAAGTAAAGTTCTATAATGTTGCAGCATAAGTTGTCTATCCTTAAACTCAATGTCCCTTCCAATGAAAGCTATCATGCCATTGGCCTTTTGTATTGCCTGATCTACCTGTGCTGCCACCTTCAGTGATCTGTGGACCTGAGCACCCAGCTCCCTCTGCATATCAATACTCCGAAGGGTTCTGCCATTCACTGTATAATTTCCACTTGATCTTCCAAAATGCATCACCTCACATTTGTCTGGATTAAACTCCACCTGCGAGTTTCCTGCCCATGCTTCCAACTGATCTATATCCTGCTGTATCCTCTGACAATACTCCACACTATTGGCAACTCTACCAATCTTTGTATCAACTACAAACTTACTAATTAGACCAGCTACGTTTTCCTCCAAAACATTTGTGTAGATCATGCACAGCAGAGTCCGAGCACTGTTGCCTGTGGAACATCACTAGATAAAGCCCTCCATTCTGAAAAGCATCCATCCACCGCTACCCTCTGTCTCCTCTGACTAAGCCAGTTCTGTATCCATCTTGCCAATTCACCCTGACCCCATGTGACTTTGCCTTTTGCACCAGTCTGCCATGAGGGATCTTGTCAAAGGCTTTACTGAAGTTCATGTTGACAACATTAACCACTTTCCCCTCGTCAATCATCTTCGTCACCTCCTCAAAAACCTTGATCAAGTTAGTGAGGTATGACATCCCCCACACAAAGTCATGCCGTCTATCAATATCCACTTACTCCTAAACGCGTATAGGTCTTGTGCCTGAGAATCTTTTCCAATAAATTCCCTACCACCGATGTGAGGCTGACAGATCTGTAATCTCCTGGATTATCCGTGTTACTGTTTTTAAACAATTGGCTATTCTCCAGTCCTCACCTGTGGCCATAGAGGATACAAAGATGTCTGTCAATGCTAATTCAGTTTTACTTTATTTTATTCAAAATTGTCAGAGAAGTGATAACATGTCACACCATGTAATATTATCTCTTTCCTTTAAAGATAGTGTCATTTGCCATATTGGGCTATGAAAATGCGTTAATATTACAATGAAATGCCCCATTTGACACATTTACGTGAATTTTTAGAGTGCTGTCATTGCTGCAAGCAACACAACTTACAACACATTTGCTCTTTAAAGTTAGAGTCATACAGTCATAGAGTAGTACAGCATAGAAACAGATCCTTCTGTCCAACTCACCCATGCCAACCAGATATCCTAACCTAACCTAGTCCCATTTGCCAGCATTTGGTCCATATCCCTCTAAACCCTTCCTATTCAAATACCCATCCAGTTCTTGGTACACAGAGTAAAAGACAAAGATATATTTAAATGGATACATAGACATGTAGAAAATAGGAACAGGAGTAGGCCATTCGGCCCTTCGAGTCTGCTCTATCATCCAAAAAGCATTTCCTTTTCCTACTTTCTCCCATACTCTTTGATCCCTGTAGCCCTGAAAATTATATCAAACTCCTTCTTGAGAACACTCAATGTTTTAGCCTCAAATACTTGCTGTAGCAGAGAGTTCCACAGGCAAATGCACACAATGCAATACATTTGTACTCAGCCACTCTTAATTATAATCCTTTGATTTATTTGTCCACATTTATTTAGGGATTGGGGCAGCTTTTAAAATTCACCCATGGGACATTGACATCACTGGCTGGCCAGTCCTGATGAAGGGCTTTTGCCTGAAACGTTGGTTTTCCTGCTCCTCGGATGCTGCCTGACCTGCTGTGCTTTTCCAGCACCACTCTAATCTAGACTCTGATTTCCAGCATCTGCAGTCCTGACTTTTGCCTTGCACTTGAGAAGGAGGTGGTTGGAAGACGTTTCAGGAATGATGATATTTCCCAGTGTCAAATGTGACAATGTCGGAACAGAATTGAGGTGGCTTTCCCAAACAGGTATAGGAACTCCTTTAAACAGAATGGAACAGGTGAGAATAGAATCTGATATCACAGACAAATCAACTTATCTTGAAAATGCTTATCTGAAAGATCCTTCCAATTTCCCTCTATTCCTCGCCTATCTCTTTCCTCACAATCCAGTAAATGAACCTTCTTCAATACACTTAATCTCTCTGAGAGTTACAGCAAATCTGATTCCATTATCTTATTCCACATCTGTGGTGATTGGAGCCAGGCCCAGGTGGGATCTCATTGACTATAATTGGGGCAGTTAAGCTGGTCCAATTGGGGAGTCCTGGCTGACAGACATAAACAGGAGATAGAGGTGGGCACTGCAGGGAGTGGAGTGTTTTTTTTCCTCCTCCAACTCTATCTTGATCTAATCCCTGCCCACCCCTTCACTGTTTGATCATACAGCATTGCCCTTTGATGTGAAGGGCACTGCTTGTCACTGGCCACTCGGGTGTTTCCTTTCTTCCTGGTGGTGGAATATAAATAAAGATTTACACACTTGTTGTTCTTCACAGTGCTCGACATCTGCACACGTACGACATGGGTGCTGGGGAAAAATAAGCACTACCGCTGTTAGATGGTAGTATGGGGTAAGAAAAAAGAACCAGAAAAGAAAGAAAGAAATTAACAGGAGATAGAAGTGGCTCCTGCGGGATGTGGAGTGCTTTATTTCTCCCTTCGACTCCATTTTGATTTAATCCCTGTACCCCACCTTTTACCTTTTGATTCAGCATTGCCCTTTGTTGAGGAGGGCAATGGTCACAGCCCACTTTGGTGTTTCCTTCCTTCTTGGTGGCGGAACATAAATGAAGATTTACACACTTATCATTCTTCCCTGTGTCCTACATCTGTACACCCACAACATGGTGCTGAGGGAAAAAGAAGATCATTTAAAAAATACAGGACTTAGAGCTGGGCACCACAGGATGTGGAATGCTTTACTTCTCCCTCTGACTCCATTTTTATTTAATCCCTGCCCCCCCACTTTCACTTTTTGATCACTCCATATTGCCTTTGTTGAGGAGACCAATGCTTGTCACTGGTCACTTAAATGTTTCTTTTCTTCCTGGTGGTGGAATATGAATAAAGTTTTATGCACTCATTGTTCGCTCACTGCGTCTTATTCCTAATAAAACAGAAAAAAAACCCAGGAGGTTCAGAGAGGGACTGGCTCTGAGCTGTTTGGTCAGAGCCCATGTAATATGCACATGTACATAAAGGGTGACCTGGTGTCAGGCCAGTTATTCCAAGCCCTATGGTCCAACAGGAGTATAGTGACTCTATTTTACTTTCCATAGAAATATAACAAATTGTAAGGTCGTGAATAAGCATTTTGCAATTTGTTATTGCTGACTGCCCATCTGCTTTCATTTCCCTTAAATCACTCGGATGAATTTTTGCACAGACAGGCAGAAGCTGTGAATAGTCTGAAATGTTAAATAGTCACCTCAATCATCTGTGAGGCCATTAGTGAGGAAACTGTAGTGTAACCCTTATTTAATATGCTTTTCTGAGGGCTTACAAGTACACTTATGTGAGCACGGCATTTGATGGAGAAGAGAATAGATGGTTTTGAATTTTAGAGTTAGGTTGTAAAAACACTCCTTATCTACACGAGGAGGCTGAAGTGGAACATAAATATAGACATGGACTGACCGTGTTCAGATTTATTCTGTGCAATATATCCTTTGCAATCAAATGGATTTTTGTTTCAGATCTTATCTAAGAAAATATTAAAGAGTTTTGAAGCTTAAATCAGTTGTGTTTTGTTTAGCTGAAAGGGAGAGTTTTAAACATTCACACTATTTCTCAACAACTGTGGATTTCTGAAAACATTGCAGCTTTCATGAACCCTGGTATCATTCTGTTACTTCAGGGCTACACTCCCTCAAAAGCCTATTTCCTTCCTAAAGTGTGGCTCCCTTCATCATTTCATTGGAACTTATCATCTCTTCAGACACCTTTCCCTTTTGCATTGGTTTCAACGTTCTTTCCTCTTTTAATTTTGTTTCCCATTAGCATTCTTGATTGACATCTAATTCTAAACCAAAACGTTCTGGTCATGATCTTCACCATGTGACTTTAGTTCACAATGCAAACTGTACAGATGTTTTTAGATTAGATTCGATTTCCTACAGTGTGGAAACAGGCCCTTCGGCCCAACCAGTCCACACTGACCCTCCGAAGAGTAACCCATCCAGACCCACATCCCTCTGACTAATGCACCTAACAGTATGGGCAATTTAGCATGGCCAATTCACCTGACTTGCACATCTTTGGAGTGTGGGAGGAAGCCGGAGCACCTGGAGCAAACCCACGCAGACACGGGGAGAATGTGCACACTCCACACAGACAGTTGCCCAAGGCTGGAATTGAACATGGGACCCTGGTGCTGTAAGGCAGCAGTGCTAACCACTGTGCCACTGTGCAGCCTCATGCCATGCTGTGCTGAGGGAGTCATTTATCAGCTTCCTCTCCTTGGAGATGTCTGAGGTCTGAGCTACCTCATGTCTTTAATGGCTCAGGCCATTTGTACAGACACTACATAAAGAACAACAGCAGGGTTTCCTGGTGTTTCAGTCAACATTCCTCACTCAACTAGCATCAGATTAACCTGGAATTCATAATTTTGGCTATTTGGACCATAAGGTGTGATGGAAGTAGGCCATTCAGCCCATTGAGTCTGCTCCACCAATGAATGAGACCATGGCAGATTTGATCATTCTCAAATTCATTTTCCTGCTTTTACCCCATAATGAGTTTTGAGAAGATTCGCATCATAACATTATTTCAACAAGCCAACACACACTGCAGCACAGAGGAACTATGCAGAGCAGAGAAAAATCATTTATACTGGGTATTCAAAAAGAATGGGTATCTAACAAACATAGTCCACCGATTTCTCAGCAACAAATCCAAACAAGCAGACAAGACACGTCCAGAAACCCTAGCCACTCTCCCCTACATCAAAGACATCTCAGAAATGACTGCCAGACTACTCAGACCCCTTGGCATCATGGTAGCCCACAAACCCACCAACACACTAAAACAGCAGCTAATGAACTTGAAAGACTCTATACAGACAATGAGCAAAACTAATGTCATTTACAAAATACCGTGCAAGGACTGTAACAAACACTACATTGGACAAACAGGCAGAAAACTAGCCACCAGGATACATGAACACCAACTAGCCACAAAAAGACATGACCCTCTCTCATTAGTATCCTCACATACGGATGAGGAAGGACACCACTTCGACTGGGACAACACATCTATCCTAGAACAAGCCAACCAAAGAGAATTCCTGGAAGCATGGCATCCAACCAGAACTCTATCAATAAACATATCATATTAGACCCATCTACTACCTCCTGAGAAACAGAACAGCAAGTGACTTTACCACAGGAAATAACATCACCACGGGAAATGACATTGCCAACCCAAAGAAACCTAAACATATAAATAGAAAGAAGAAAGTTTCAGCATTGCTTCGCCTGAGGCCCACTGAAGATGTTACCTAGTAGGGTAACGAAACGTCTGGAAATGAACCTTGCAGCTCAGTGAGCAAACCTACATCCTTTACCCCATAACCCTTCCTTCCTGATTAAAATTCTATCTCAGCCTTCAATATACTTGACAAACCAGCATTCCATGATGAAGAATTCCAATTTTGCCACTCTCTGAGCAAATAAATTCCTTCTTATTGCTGTCCTAAGTGGAATCCCTTTCTCTGAGATGATGCCCTCTGATCTTAGACTCTCCCACAAGGGGAAGCAACCTTTCTGCATGTATCCTTTCAAGTTTCCTAAGTATCTTGCATGTTTCAATTATGTCACCCTCATTCTCCTCAACTCCAATGATCCCATGCCCAACCTATTCAACCTCTCATGAGCAGGACTCCCAAGTCTCTCTGTGCTGCAGCTTTCCATGTTTTTCCATTTAAATAATGTTCAGCTCCAATAATCTTCTTGATGAGTCCATAAATTGGAAGCTTTTGTGAAAAATAGCTTTCACATGGCTGACAATTTGACAAGTGTCCCTGAAAGATGCAAAATGATGTGGCATAAATACAAGTCTCTTCCATTATAATTTCAAAATGTTCAGTTATCTTCACAAAGCCAAACATAAATCCTCATGAGAAACTAAATCGGGTGTCATAATCAAAGAACTCATCGTGCATTGAAATATTCCAATATTGAAAGCCTGATTAGATGCAAACTATAGCTAAAACTAAGGGAAGTTATGAATTGTTCCATAACCTTACTGTCATTGTGAGATGAGCAATTATTAGAGAATTGCAAAGCAGTAATCATTGCCCTTTGATTTTTATGTAATGTCTTTTTATGTTCAAATGTAATTATTTTCAGATTGTAATTTTAAATGAAGAACTTGCTATCACTGGGAACCACTGAGGCAAATAAGACACAGATGTCTTTTAAATTGAAATTGGCGGTTGAAATGAAGAGAAGGATTTGTAATTTGGGTCACAAAACGTAGGAACAGCAGTAGAGCATTCGGCCCATCGAGCCTGTTCCACCATTCAGTGCAATCATAGCTGATCTTGGATTTAAACCCCACTTTCCTACCCAGTTCCCATATCCTTGATTTCCTGAAAGATCAACATTCTATCTTTTGCTGTCTTAGATTAGGGTGGTGCTGGAAAAGCACAGCAAGTCAGGCAATCGATATTTCGGGCTCCTCAGATGCTGCCTGACCTGCTGTGCTTTTCCAGCACCACTCTAAACTTGGCTCTAATCTCCAGCATCTGCAGTACCCACTTCTGCCATTTACTGTCTCTGTCTTGGGGCAGTGGTGGGTATTGGCCATGTAACTAAACAAGTCTTTTGTTTGAAGCATTCATGGGATGTGGCCATCGCTCTCTGAGACAACATTTGTTGCCCATCCTTAATTGCCCAGAGGGCAGTTAAGAGTCACAGTCAGTGTCATACAGCAAGGATACAGACCCTTCCATCCAACTAGTTTATGGCGACCAAATTTCCCAAACTAAACTAGTCCCACTTGCCTGCATTTGGTCCATATCCCTTCAAACATTCCGTATTCGTGTACCTGTCTTTTAAATCTTATAAGGGTACTGCATCTGCTACTTCCTCTGGCATATCATTCCCTGTGTGAAAATGTTGCCCTCAGGTCTTTTTTAAATCTTTATTTTCTCACCTTAAAGATATGCGCCCCACCCCCTCCCCAACCGAGGGAAACGACCGTTGCTACTCACTTGATGTAACAATTTAAATGAAATTATGCATTTTTGAGTACATTACGTATACTGCACTGAACCTGCAGATTTACATCTTGACCTTGTTAAATACATTTACTGCAGTTATGTTGAATACAAACATGAAGTTGAAGGAATCATACTTCTAGCTTCACAGTGCGTGACTCTTTTTAATGCAGCAACTTTGATATTGCGTCTTCCATATGAAACAACGTTAGACAAGACTATCAGAAATGTGAGCGCATATGTAAACTTGGTTAACCATATGCAATGTGACAATAAACAAAATAAAATGTATAATTAAGTCTACCCTAAGCTAAAGACAGGGGAGATGGTGGTAATATTATTGTACCAATCCAGAGGCACAGGCCAATGTTCTGGGATCTTGGGTTGGTTGACCAGACATACCAGAGGGTCCGACTTACGAACGTTCAACCTATGTACATGATCCCAAACAGGGGTGTAATTTCAAAGATCTGATGTATTAACATTTTCTGTACATAGGCTTGGCTGCTTTATATTGTCCTGCATAGTGTTCTGACTTGTGTACAAATTGACCTGCAAACGGATTCAATCACGGAACCTATTCACAACCCGGGCACTGCCTGCACATTCAATTAATAAATATGGAATGAAAACCTGGACTTGTGATGGCCACAAACCCTTATCAAATGTTGTGAAAGGCCATCAGGTTTACTATGTCCTTTAGAGAAGAAATCTGTTGTCCATATCTGAACTGCTCTGCATGACTGTATATACAAAGCAGTGTTTGACTCTTAAATATCCTCTGGAATGCTCCAGCAGGTATATCCGTTGTATTAATTGGGTAGGAAATCTAAAATTAATGAAAGCAATGTACCCTCTGGTATTGATCCCGACACCAGAAATGACAACAGCAAAGGTAGCCCTGTTAACCTGGCAAAGAACTCTGGGGGCGAGTGCCAAAAGTGGGAAAGCTGTCCCATGGACAAATGAAGCAATGGCCTAGCGTCATCACATTCAGCAAATTGCATCTTACAGTGTCCCAGACAATGCCAACACCATTCTTAGGAATGAGCTATTCCACCTTCAGAATTGACTTACCAGAGTTAAAGGTATAATCCCACATGTGGGGAGGGAGATTAAATTAGATTAGATTCCCTGCAGCGTGGAAACAGGCCCTTCGGCCCAACAAGTCCACACCGACCCTCTGAAGAGTAACCCATCCAGTCCCATTTCTCTCTGACTAATGTATCTAACACAATGGGCAATTTAGCACGGCCAATTCACCTGACCTGCACATCTTTGGATTGTGAGAGGAAACCGGAGCACCCGGAGAAAATCCACGCAGACACGGTGAGAATGTGCAAACTCCACACAGACAGCCACCCAAGGCTGTATTCAAACCTGGGACGCTGGCGCTGTGAGGCTGCAGTGCCAACCACTGAGCCACCGTGCCGGCCTGGCCCGAGGAATCCTCAACGTTGACACTGGGCCCCATGGAATCTGGTGGGATCGGGTCAATCTTGTGCAAGTAAACCAGTCACAACAACATCTCCCTTCCAGCTACCAAACGCAACCCCCCCCCCCCCCCCACCCCCACCCCCAACCTCCCCAACTCCTCAACTCCCATTCAGCCAATGAATCAGCTCTCCTTTAAGTTTGATCACTACCTGGATGAAGCACTATTGGTGGCAGGGGCACAGAACATGCTCTGGGTAAGGACCTTCAACGCCAACACCAAGAGTGGCTTGGTAGCAACATTACCCACAAAGCTGGCTGTGTCCTATAGGACAATGATGCTGTCCTGGACCCTGTGGCAGGTAGTGAGGGAAGCAACAAGTGGCAAAAAATTACTTAACCTCACCCACACCAATCTATTTGTTGCGTGGGCATCTGTCTATGTCAGGATTTGTAGCAGTGACCATCACAAAGTCTTTGTGGTGATGAAGTCCCATCTTCACATTAAGGGCACCTTACATTATGTTGTTTAGCACTACTACTGTGCTAAATGGGATAGATTTCAAATAGATTGAGAAACTCAAAATTGGGCTTCTATAAGGCACTGTAGACCATCAGCAGCAGCAGAATTGTATTCAATTTCACCCTCTCCCTTCAGTTCCTGGCACAGCCCTCACTCTACCATTACCATCAAGCCAGAGGATCAAACCTAGTTCAATGAAGAGTTCAGGAGGGCATGCCTGGCTGAGTACCAGGCAAACCTGAACATGTGGCATTTAAATAACTCCACAGAGGCTGGTATCTCATCACCAAAATACCCTTTATTTACATGTGGAGAGTCCTTGACACTGATCCAACTGCCTCAGAGCCAGCTCTCGGGGTGGACAGGATATCTGACACTCCTGTTCATATCTGTCAACCAGGCTGGACCAGACTAACAGCCCCAAACAGGGAATTCATGTTCTACTGAGGTCCACCTGCCTGCCCTTGTTATAGTCATTATAGCATCAGCCTGGTGAAAGCTACAACTCGAGGCTACAAGCAGACGGAAGCAAGTGACAGACAGAGCTGTACATCTCAACAAACTATGGATGAGATCTAAGCCGTGCAGTCCTGCCACATCAGTCATGAATATTGGTGGTCAATTAACAGAAGGAGAAGACACAACAAATATTCCCATCATCAATGATAGGAAGGCCCAACACATCAGTGCAGAAAATAAGGCTGAAGCATTTGCAACCACCTTCAGTCAGAAGTACCAAGAAGGTAATACATCTCAGATTCCTCCAGATCACAAATACCACTTCACGTGATATCAAGAAACAGCTGAAGGCATTGCATATTACAAAGGATTCATAAACATACATAAACATCGAACAGAACAACACATTGGAAAGTGTAGGAGGGCTGGCTAGGTGGTGGGGTGTCACAGGAACAGAAATCGCTGGAGAAACTCAGCAGGTCTGGCAGCATCTGTGGGAAGAAAGCAGAGTTAGTGTTTCCAGTCCAGTGAAAATGAAGTATCAATCTGGTGATGCAACAGGACTATTTGTGTACCAAACAGAATAGGCAGCAAGTGATGAGCAGAGCAAAGTGATCCTGTAATTAATAAATCTGATTTAGGTTCTGCTGTCAAGCCACACCCAGTTACGAATGATGTTGGGCAATTATACAACTCACTGGAGAAGGAGGCTACACAATTATCTCCATCCTCAATCATGTGGGAGTCTAGAACATCGGTGCAAAAGATAAGCTGAAACACTTGCAACAAGCTTCAGGCAGAAGTGCCAATCCAACCCATGCACCTCTAGTGATCCCAACATCACAGAAACCAGCCTTCTGTCAATTCAATTTCCTCCTCATGATAGCAATGACTACTGGAAAGGCTATGGGTCCTGACAACATTCCAGCATATGTCCCAAATGTGCTCCAGAACTTGCCATTCCCATAGCTAAGCTGTCCCAATACAGCTACAACACAGCATCTACCAAACAATATGGATAATTGCCCAGGAATATCTTATACCTGAAAAGAGGATGATTCCAACCTGGCCAATTATCGCCCCCATTAGTCTCCTTTCACTCAACAGTAAAGTGATGGAAGGTGTCATGAGCAGAGCTTGTTTAACAATAACCCACTCATTAATGCCCTGTTTGAGTTAGATCAAGGTCATTGAGCTGCTGATATTATTGCAGCTTTGATTCAAACATGGACAAAAAGGCTGAATCCCGGAATTAGCACATACCTCATCCAACGTCAGCCATGTTAAATGTTTTATGTTTAGGCAACTACTTGTTTAATGGTCACCATTTAACTCCCCCTCTGACGTTTTTATACCATGTCACTCTCACTTTATCTCCTTGCCTATAATTCTTTCACCCTTTCATCTTTTCCTTTGACTGCGTTGATCTGATTTTTATTCTTCATGTCACCTCTACACTGTCCACTTGATTTATAAAGGTGTCGTAACCATATGATGCATTTGTCCCAGCTCCCTATTAATTCTCACTGGCCTACAGTGTAGCTCTTCAGTGCCAATTTGCCAGCTCCAATTATGATTGTCAATTGGTCTATAAAATCGTGGATGGCATAAAGTGCAAACCAACCAGTTAATCAAAGAAAGAAATAAAGTCAGCCAAAACACAAGACTGAGAATTGCACTAATGCTTCATTATTCAAAATAGGATACACCATCAATTCCCACCAAATTCATAAAGAGATCACAGAGGTTCCTTGAGGAACCTGGAATCTTTGCACTTTCAGCTTAACCTCTCTTACTTGTGCTGCTGCTTTTGGATCACAAAAGATATATTTTTTCTCATTATTTCTCATTCTCCTTTGTGGGCGGCACAGTGGCACAGTGGTTAGCACTGCTGTCTCACAGCGCCTGAGACCCGGGTTCAATTCCCGACTTAGGCGACTGACTGTGTGGAGTTTGCACGTTCTCCCTGTGTCTGTGTGGGTTTCCTCCGGGTGCTCCGGTTTCCTCCCACAATCCAAAGATGTGCGGGTCGGATGAATTGGCCATGCTAAATTGTCTGTAGTGTTAGGTAGGGGGTAAATGTGGGGGTATGGGTGGGTTGCGCTTCGGCGGGTCGGTGTGGACTTGTTGGGCCGAAGGGCCTGTTTCCACACTGTAAGTAATCTAATCTAAAATCTAATCAAGGTTACGATGCAAATTCCCTGAATTATGTTATCTTTTTCAGCTGATATTTATGGGGAATGTTTTGATAGATTTGGGGACCTCTTGAGTAAACAAAAATAAGTGCAGTAGCGCCTCGACTTACGAACGTAATCCGTTCCGGGATCCAGTTCGCGAACTGAAAAGTTTGTGAATTGAATAATTTTTCCCATTGTTCGGATAACGTAAGAATGCTTGGACGTAGCAACAAACACTGTTCACAGCGCGCGTGCCAAAGATGAACTGAACGTGGGGCCCGAGAGCTTTTGCATTCAACAAGCGCATAGCAAAGCAAAACAATGAAACCACGTGGTCACACACCGGCTTTTTGCGATCGTACCTTCGTTCGTACCTTGAATTTCGTACGTACGTTGAAGCAAGATTTTACATACAATCCTGTTCATAAACCGATTTGTTCGTGAATGGGGTCATTCGTATATCGAGGCGCTACTGTAACTTGCATTTGTATAGCACCTTCCATAACCTCAGAGTGTCCTGTTCTTTACAGCCAATTAGATGTTTATAGGATTGTAGCAATCGTTGTTACGGATGTAGGTTTGTTTGCTGAGCTGGAAGGTTCAGTGAACAAACATACATCCAGAACCTCAACCTGAGCTGCAAATCTTCTCAAAACTCACGAATCGTTGTTATGTAGGGAAGTATAGGGCAGTCTATGAAAAGCAATTAAATAATCACTAATTAATCCGTACTTATAGTGTTTGTTGAAAGTTACATTTTGGCCAGGACACAGGACAGTATTTTCTGTTCAAAACGAGCTGTTTACAATCCAGTTGAGAAGCCAGAAAAATGCTTAGTTTCACATCTCATCTAAAAGGAGGCATTTCTGGCAATACAGAATTCCTGCATTTGGACTTATCGCTCTGACTCAGTGTCTAGAGTGTAATATGGCAAAAGCTCGCCCAATATATTGAGAGCATGGAGGTATCTATGAGGAGTTTCCTGTAGAAAAATTGATATTTCAGGATTTCTGATATGTTTATCAAAATTTGCATGGTGAATCCCAAATTGAAAAATATTGCAATAAGCCAATACAGAAAATTAAAGAAATCTTCATTCATCTACAACAGTGACTCCAGAAAGTTCAGTAGCGCCTCGACTTACGAACTTAATCCGTTCCGGGACCCATCTCTGTTCCTCAAGCTTTCAAAACCAGTAACGTTATTTGATTTTCACTGCTGTCTCCTGCTTGATTGGTGCTTGGTGTGAAAGTTTGGTGCAGGCTCGTTTGTTGGCCATTCATACGATGTAGGTGTTGCTGGCAGAGACCAACATTTTGTGCTTGTCACTAATTGTCCTGGAAAGCTATTGGTGCACCACTTTCTGCAGGAGTACTTGTGGCATGGTGGGTAGTGGCCCTGCCTCTGAGCTGGAAGCTCTGAGTTCAAATCCCACTCCAGGATGTGGTAATCATAGTAGATAGGTATTTAATGCAACTAGACAGATCAGGCTTGCACCTGTAAATCATAGAATCCCAACAGTGTGGAAACAGGCCCTTCAACCTAACAAGTCCACAATGACCCTTCAAAGAGTAACTCACCCATACCCCACCTCATATTTGCACCTAACCTACATGAACATGAAGAGCAATTTATTATAGCCAATTCACCCAACCTGCACACCTTTGGATTTTGGGAGGAAACCAGAGCACTCAGACACAAGAAGAATGTGCAAACTCCACACAGAAAGTCATCTGAGGCTAGAATTGAACCTATCAGGCAGCAGTGCTAGACACAGTGCCACCTTATCAACCCTTCCAATGCACCTATAGCTAAGCGGTTAGGATGGAGAGTCCATCTTTCAATGAGAGCTGTGTAGCAGCTGGTTTGGAATAGCCCTCCTGGCTTCTGCTGTGTGGCAAACATCCTCTGTGCTTCAGCTGGAGGTAGAGCCACTTTCTTGATCTACTTCAGTCCATATTGTTTAGGGTTTTAGCACAGTGATAGTGAAGGGAAGCCCATATAGTTCATGGATTGAAGGGTAATTTGCAGGTGGAGGTGTTTCCAAAGATCTGCTGCCATGGTCCTTCTCAGAGATGCGGGTCCCGAATTTGGGAGGTGCTGCCGAAATAGCCTTGCCAAGTTAAGGCAGTGCATGTTAAAGGGGGTACACACACTGTGAAAGGGTTGTTTAAGTTAAACAGGCCTAGATGGTGTTGGGATTCATGAGTGTTTTAGAGTCATACAGCACAGAAACAGGCTTTTTAGTCCAACCAGTCCATACAAATCATATTTCTAAACTAAACTAATCCCACCTGTCTGTGCTTGGCCCATGTCCAGCCAAACATTTCCTATTCATGGACTTATCCAAATGTCTTTTAAATGTTGCAACTGTACCTGCATCCATCACTTCCTCAGGAAGTTCATTCCACACACAAACCCTCTCTGTGTAAAAAAAAATTGCCTCATAGGGTGGCATGGTGGCTCAGTGGCAAGCATTGCTATCTTACAGTGCCAGGGACCCAGGTTCAATTCCCGCCTTGGGTGACCTAGTAACAGTGAAGTCGCCGTGATATATTTCCAAGTCAGGTTGGAGGACAATGAGCAACTAGATATACATCTGAGATGTTGAAAGCATACATTATATGCTGCCCATGGATAATATCCACAGGTTAATGTAATTGGAAGAAGTTGTGGGCGACTGTCTGTGTGGAATTTGCACAGTCTCCCTGTGTCTGTGGAGGTTTCCTCCCACAGCCCAAAGATGTGCAGGTTAGGTGAATTGGCTATGTGAAATTGCCCATAGAGTTAGGTGCATTAGTCAGAGAGAAATGAGTCTGGGTGGGTTACTCTTTGGAGCATCATTGTGGACTTGTTGGGCTGAACAGTCTGTTTCAACACTGTAGGGAATCTAATCTAATGTTTTTTAAAATATTTCTCCTCTCACCTCTCACGCTCTTGAAATCCTCCACCCTTGGGAAAAGACATTTGCCATTCACCTTATCCATGCCCCTCATGATTTTATATACCCCTATAAAGTTAATCCTCAACCTCCTATGTGCATCCAGGAAAGTGGGGAGTATTCCAAGTCACTCCTGATTGTAAATACGAAACAATCTGTGGGAAGTAATGAGGTGAGTAGCACATTGCAGAATTCCCAGTCTCTATCATGTTCCTGAAGCCACAGTTTCTGAAGTGGCTGGTCCAGTTTAGTTTCTGGTCAATGATAAGCCCCAGGATAAGCAATAGTAAAGCTGTTAAATGTAAAGTGTTGTTGGTTAGATTCTTTGATGTTGGAGATGGTGATTGCCTCGCACTAGTGTGAACAAATGTGATCAGCCAGGTAACAGCCCAAGCCTGATGGTGTCTAGGTCTTGCTGCCTGGTCTGAAGAGCTATTAATGGAGCTGAACATTCTGTGATCATCAGTGGATACCCCTCCTCAGAACTCCTATTGAGGAAACATATTTGATGAAGCAGCTGAAGATTGCCAATTGGCAGCAGTTTCAGACAAATGTAGACTGAAGTTATGGAGTTAAATATAAATTTGTGCAATGGCGTAACTGATTGAATTGTCTGCTGATTATTCACACGTTTGCAGTAAATGTAACAGAAAAACAAACAGGCCATGTATGAAGTCTGTCAGCATCTGTGGAGAGAAATCAGAGTTAACGTTTTGGGTCCAGGGACCGTGCCTCAGAACTGGAGAAGAGTCACTTGATCTGAAACGTCAACTCTGACTTCTCTCCACAGAACTAATATGCCAAGAGAAAAAGGAGGCATTTGAGAATGTGCCCCTCTCCCGACGCACTGTAGCGAGAAGGATTGGGGACACCGTGAGATCTCTGGAGCTTCAGTTGCAGCACAGAGCGGTCAACTTTGACTTTTTTTCCTTGGCTTTGGATGAGAGCTGCGATGTACGTGACACCTCCCAGCTGCTCATCTTCATACGTGGGACAACTACGGACTTTAAAATCATGGAGGAGCTGGCAGCCATGCAGTCAATGAAAGGAACAACAACTGGTAATGATTTGTTCACGGAGGTAAATGCATATTTGGACACGTTGGGACTAAAATGGGACAAGCTGGTGGGTGTGACAACGGATGGTTGTACAATCTAACGGGAAAAAATGTTGGACTCTTAAAGAGAATGCAGAAATTGACCCTAAACAGAAATTGGTATTTTTGCGTTGTATTATACATCAGGAAGTGTTGTGTAAATCAGTTAAGAATTAACCATGTGGTTGATTTGTAACTAAAATAGTTAACTTCATCAGGGCGAAAGCTTTGAATCACAGGCAGTTTGTTGCATTTTTGGAGGAAAATGAGACTGAACATCGTGACATAGGCTACCACAGAGCTGTCAGGTGGCTCAGCCTGGGCAAAATGCTGAAAAGTGAGTGGGACCTGAGAGAAGAGAGTCAAGATTTCTGTGTGAAGAAAGGGAATGGCATTCCACAGCTTTCAGATGCAGACTGATTGGTTTAACTGTTGATGTGACTGCACTTATGAATGAACTATATGTGAAATGTACAACTTGGTGAAGGCTTTTATGACAAGTTGCAGCTTCTCTCAAGTCAAATGGAGGACAACATTCTCACCCACTTGCCAACACTGAAGGAAGCCGCACCTTCAGCTGGTCACCTCCACAGGTACTCATCTATGGTAGGAGCACTGCATGGTGAATTTTCAAGGTGATTTCAAGACTTTAAAATGGTTGAGAATGAAATGCACATGATGTTTTTCCCCATTTACATGCAATGTGAGAATGAACCTAGTGTGATGTTCAGCTTGAACTCATTGACCTGCAGTCTGACACACTTCTGGCAGAGTACTTTAGGTCAGTCTCACTGCTTGATTTTTACTCTTCCCTCAAAGAGGAAAACTTTCCACACATGAGGAGGCATGCTCAGAAGATTCTAGTCCTCTTTGGATCTACCCATGTATGCGAACAGACATTCTCAGTGATGAAGTTCAACAAATCCAAATACAGATCCTCTATCACTGATGATCAACTCTCAGCTGTCCTTCACATATCCACCTCAGACATTTAACCAGATTACAGTGCACTTGTTCAAGCCCAAAACAGACTGGAGTTTTCTCACTAAACAAATAAAATCAACTGAAAAACATCAAAAGCACTTACTGCTTTTTGTATAGAGTTGTTCGTTGTTTGTAATACTGAACCATAATGAAACAACTTTTCCTTATTGATTTGTGAGATTAACATGTTAAAAATAAAATGAAATACTGCAATTATTGTTTTTACTGTTGATTTCTTCTATATTCGACCTACTCCACAATTTCATATCTTTATTGTAACAGATTATCCTTATTCTTTTGATTATAAGTTTCAGTGCAAAACTATATAATTTAGTACTTTTTACAATGGGAGAAAATTAATACTGAGCAGAATTATGTTCAATTTATTGTTGGTTTGGCCCTCCAACACAACTCATGTTTCTCATACGGCCCCTTGGAAGAATTAATTGCCCACCCCTGCTCTAAGTAAAAAATGAGGTCTGCAGATGCTGGAGATCACAGCTGCAAATGTGTTGCTGGTCAAAGCACAGCAGGTTAGGCAGCATCTCAGGAATAGAGAATTTGACGTTTCGAGCATAAGCCCTTCATCAGGAATAAGAGAGAGAGCCAAGCAGGCTGAGATAAAAGGTAGGGAGGAGGGACTAGGGGGAGGGGCGATGGAGGTGGGATAGGTGGAAGGAGGTCAAGGTGAGGGTGATAGGCCGGAGTGGGGTGGGGGCGGAGAGGTCAGGAAGAGGATTGCAGGTTAGGAGGGCGGTGCTGAGTTGAGGGAACCGACTGAGACAAGGTGGGGGGAGGGGAAATGAGGAAGCTGGAGAAATCTGAATTCATACCTTGTGGTTGGAGGGTTCCCAGGCGGAAGATGAGGCGCTCCTCCTCCAGCCGTCGTGTAGTTGTGTTCTGCCGGTGGAGGAGTCCAAGGACCTGCATGTCCTCGGTGGAGTGGGAGGGGGAGTTAAAGTGTTGAGCCACGGGGTGGTTGGGTTGGTTGGTTCGGGCGGCCCAGAGGTGTTCTCTGAAGCGTTCCGCAAGTAAGCGGCCTGTCTCACCAATATAGAGGAGGCCACATCGGGTGCAGCGGATGCAATAGATGATGTGTGTGGAGGTACAGGTGAACTTGTGGCGGATATGGAAGGATCCCTTGGGGCCTTGGAGGGAAGTGAGTGTGGAGGTGTGGGCGCTCTAAGTCCTTCCTATTTGTGTACCTATCTAAATGTGTTTTAAATGCTGTAATTGCACCTGCCTCTGTCACTTCCTCCAGGAGGTCATTCTGTATACACACCACCCTCTGTGTGAGAAAGGTGCCTCTCTGGTCCCTTTTATATCTTTTCCCTCTCATCTTATATGCCCTTTCATATTGAACACCCCTACCCCGGGGAAAAGACCTTGGCTATTCACCCTATTCATGCCCCTCATGATTTTATAAAACAATATAAGGTCACCCCTCAGCCCCCTGCGTTTCAGTACGTTTTTCACCCTGAGAGTAGTAGGAATCTGGAACTGGCTGAAGGAGTGGCTGAGGTAGAAGGCCTCATTTAAAGAAACATTGGAGATGCTAGAACTGGAATTCAGCTGGAAAGGCTCATTTCACTCAGCTAGCACACACTCGAGGGGCAGAACAGCCTCCCCTGCGGAGTAAATACTTGTCTGTCTGCTAGTCTGGGGCACAGGCTGAGGGGAAGGGCTTGGTGCTGAAGGGGTTAAATGAATGACTGATTCAATCGCTTTGAATGAGCACCTCGAGTCACAGCGACTGAGAGGGAGACAGAGGCACTGACTTCTGTGTTCAGTGCAGATGCTGCAGACAAGCTTCTATCTTGGAACCAGCAGAGAAGCAGCTTATTTCTGGTTTCTGCTCCCTCTTTGCAATTGAAGGTGAGCTCGGGACACGGTTGGAAAGACATAAGACGGCGCTTCGATAAATGGGGCAGTACTGCCCCGTGCTGGACATCTCCCGGGTCGGCTGGCAAGGAGGGAGATTGCGCTGAGGAATGAGTTGGCAGCAGCAGCCGGGGTTCGCGGGGGAGGGGTGAAGGAAGTTAGGGGATGGTCACCATTTGTTGGAAGGGGCCGG
The DNA here is from genome assembly GCF_020745735.1 of Hemiscyllium ocellatum. Classification (NCBI taxonomy): domain Eukaryota; kingdom Metazoa; phylum Chordata; class Chondrichthyes; order Orectolobiformes; family Hemiscylliidae; genus Hemiscyllium; species Hemiscyllium ocellatum. The sequence continues at coordinate 27,331,276 of NC_083442.1, read as the reverse complement.
TGCAAAAGTACAAATCGCAAACACGGGGGAGCTCGTTTGGATCCGACGCTGTAGCGTGAGGCAGGATGAGAAAACAGCCCGCTACCCTGCAGCATGAAACCGATCTCGCCGACTTTGTCCTTTGCTTGAAACCGTTGCCCCGTTTTGCAGAACGACAAAAATAAACCAATTTTTTTTATTGTAACACGACTTCGCCCAGTTTTGCAGACGAACAGGATAAGGCTGCCCAAGGGACGGGTGAACAACTTTGCTCAGTTTTGCAAAAAAAACCACAATCATGTGAAGGAAGAGCTTTTTTGCACAGGGAGGAAAATAGAAGGACTTCGCTGAAAATAAGACAACCCTACCCAGTTTTGCGAAACACCGATAGAAAAAAAAACCCAGCACAAGAGGAAAACGGGACTTTACCCAGTTTGGCAAAGGAACAATTCTGCCCAGTTTTGCAGAACATGAAGGACAAAACGCATGTCAGATTTTGCAAAGGATGAAAATGAAACAACCTCGCCCAGTTTTGCAAAACACCAAAAAGTCTTTCACCTTCTCAAAATAGTAAGGACTTTTGCCCAGTTTTGCAAAAGCAACAGCTTTGCAAAGCATCGTCGACTTTTCCCCAGGAGGAAAACAGTAGGGACGTTGCCCGGTTTTTGCAAAAAAGGAGCAGTTCTGCAAAACACCGGCTACAAAAAAAAACCTGTCCGCTTTTTGCAGAGAAGGGAAATCAAATAAGCTTTGCCTAGTTTTGCAAAACGCCGACAGCAATGCCCTTCCGTGTTTGCAAAGGAGGAAATTGAAAGTACGCTGCCTGGTTTTGTGAAGGAACGAGAGAAGAAAATTGCTGCAAAGGAAAGATTTTTTTTGCAAAAAAAAAAGGATGGTGGTTTTATTGCAGCACTGACTGCAAAGCAAAAGAGGAAATAAGAGCGGACGCTTTGGGGGTTTGGTGTGGGTGATATGGCAGGGGGTTGCTGCATCGTTTGAGGTTGCATTTGGAAACTGGGAGATGCAAGGGAGCGGCGAGATGGCGAACTATCGGAAGATCGGGCGGACGGAGGAGGAGAGCCCGCTGCCTTTCGCTGACCTGCCGGCGGACACGGTGGAGATGCGGGTGAAGGAGGGCAGCAAGATCCGCAACCTGATGGGCTTCGCGCTGGCCCGCATGGAGCTGGAGGGCACGCGGAGGATAGTATTCAGCGGTTCGGGCCGGGCGGTCACCAAGACTATCACCTGCGCCGAGATTATGAAGCGCCGGCTGGGCGGGCTGCACCAGATCACCAAGCTCCGCCCGAGGAGCCTGCGGGAGACCTGGCAGAGCAGCACCGCCGGCAGCGGGGCAGCCCTCACCCTGCTCAAGACCGTTCCGTCCGTCTGCATCCTGCTGTCCAAGGAGCCCCTGGACCCGGCCGAAGCCGGCTACCAGCCCCCGGACTCCGCTCCCCCGCTGTGGCCGGAGCCCGGTGCCGCTGGCGCTGCCCGAGCCGGGCAGGAGGAGCCAGCGTTCAGCCCGGCCAGCCGGGGCGTCAAGCGCCGCTGCTGGGGAAGCGACAGTGGCGGCGGAGCGCCGCCCGAGATGGTCCCGAAGCTCAGCAAAGGGGAACAGCCCAGTGAGACCGCTCCCTTCCCCAACTATACTTACCTCCTGAACCCCCAGCAGTAACTCACAGACCGCAGGGCACAAGTGGTAGTGTCCCTACCCCGGACCAGGGGAGTGTGTCATACCATCTCTAAACAGGTTAAAAATATAGCACTGAGGGTCCTCTTGTAGTACAATGACATATCCGCACCTCTGGATTGGGAGTGTGTGTCATAACATCTCTAAAAAGGAAATTGCCCTGAGGGTCCTCTTGTGGTACAGTGATAGTATCCCCACTCATGGACTGGGAGTGTGTCCTAACATCTCTAGACAGGTTAAAAATACAGCACTGAGGGTCCTCTTGTAGTACAATGACATATCCGCACCTCTGGATTGGGAGTGTGTGTCATAACATCTCTAAACAGGTTAAAAAGGAAATTGCCCTGAGGGTCCTCTTGTGGTACAGTGATTGTATCCTCACTCCTGGACTGGGAGTGTGTCGTAACATCTCTAAACAGGTTAAAAATATAGCACTGAGGGTCCTGTTGTGGTACAGTGCTCGTATCCCCACTCCTGGACTGGGAGTGTGTCGTAACATCTCTAAACAGGTTTAAAAATATAGCACTAAGCGTCCTCTTGTACAGTGGTAGTATCCCTATTGCTGGATTGGGAGTGTGTGTCATAACATCTCTAAACAGGTTAAAAATGAAATTGCCCTAAGGGTCCTCTTGTGGTACAGTGGTAGTATCCTCACTCATGGACTGGGTGTGTGTTACATCATGTCTTAACAGGTTAAAAAAAACATTTTGTGGGCTCTGTTATGGTGCAATGGTACTGTCCCTATCCCAGGACTGGATGGCTTGGATTCAAGTTGCACCCTGTTCTAGAGTGTGGGTTATACCGTTTCTGAACAGATTAAAAAATATCATTTGCCATGAGGGCCCTCGTGATACACTGGTAGTGTATCCAGCCCTGGACATGGAGCGTACATCATACCATGTCCAAACAGGTTAGAAAAAAATTACTGCAATCAGGGTCCTGTTGTACTACAGTGGTAATGTCCCTATTGCTGGACTGGGAGTGTGTGTCATAACATTCCTGAACAAGTTGTAAAGAAAATCAGTTTGCCAAGAAAGCTTCTTCTGTCTGTGCAGTAGTAGTGTCCCTACCTATGGACTGGGTGGCTTGAATTCAAGCCCCACCTGCTCCAGAGGTGTGTGATACCACCTCGGAATGAGTTGAAATAGAATAGGAATTACATCAGGGGCTCAGTGTGGCACAGTGGTAGTGACCCTTTTGCTGGGCCAGGAGGTCCAGTCAAGTCCCACCTGCTCCAGAGATGTGCCATAATAGAGATTGACATAAAATATCAATTATATGTAGAGGTCTATATACACATACAAATCTATACAATTATAGAGTACTTTATAAAATTCACAAAGAAAAGTATTACTGTATGTAGGTATGTTATGTTACAACAAAGATGCATTGTTAAGTCCCTGAACATTATGAAGTCTTTGGAACATATAATGAAAAAAGGACATTTAAGAAGGGAAATTTTATTGCAACTTCAAAATCCACATGGAAGCAAAGTTCCCAAAGATCACGGACTGGATAAGAGATTTAGCAAGAAATGTATTCAGTTCAGTTCTGAAGAAGGGTCACTCGGCCCGAAACATTAACTGTTTCTCTCTCCACAGATGCTACCAGACTTGCTGAGTTTCTCCAGCCCTTTCTGTTTCCAGCATCTACAGTTCTTAGTGTTTTTGTTTTCAATTTAATTTGTTGGGTTAACCAGAAAGGTGGGTGTTATAATTTTTATCTCTGTCTCTCCATAATGTCTTTGGACGTGACTCAGGGTATACAGGGAAGCACAGCTCTTGTTAATTAATAATTTATTTTAGAATGGAACTGGGCTCCATCATTGCCTCCTCAAATCTCACCATGTGGATAAAAAGGGTTAAAGAAAAGAATGGAATTGTACTTAATTTCCATTGAGTGCCCTTCCTTAGAGTTTGATTAGATTAGATTATTTACAGTGTGGAAACAGGCCCATCGGCCCAACTAGTCCACACCGACCCGCCGAAGCGCAACCCACCCATACCCATACATTTACACCTTACCTAACACTACGGGCAATTTAGCATGGCCAATTCACCTGACCCGCACATCTTTGGACTGTGGGAGGAAACCGGAGCACCCAGAGGAAACCCACGCAGACACGGGGAGAAAGTGCAAACTCCACACAGTCAGTCGCCTGAGTCGGGAATTGAACCCAGGTCCCTGGCGCTGTGAGGCAGCAGTGCTAACCACTGTGCCACCGTGCCGCCCTAAAGTGAGTTTTATCAATCTCCATTGCCGCCTCTTTTGATTTTCCTTGCTCCCAGATGCTGTACAAATTCAAGTAATTAGCTCCTTTTTTAATGAGAGATTTCTGCGATGTCCTTTGCTTAATTTTATCCCTTTTCAGAAACCTGCCTGTTTCGTTTATCCCTGTCTCCCAGCAGATAGAGGCTGCTGTTTCAAATGAACTCAAAACAGTCTGTAGAGATTTATTTGCTCCACTATAATACGGAAGGATTGTGTGGTCAAATAAGAATGTGATAGAGCAAGGATTTATGGAAAGCTGTACATTGTTGTCAACATTGACATTGCAAAGCTTCGACTCTTTTCGATATTACTGAGCTTAAATGGACGCCCGGTTCTTATCTTAACCTACAGAGTTTTCAAAGTGGAATATAGTATATGAGCAAAATCCTGCTATTGACCATTTAAGCATCAGTGCCAAGGGATGTAACAGAGTAGGACGCTCTCCTGATAAATCTTTAGAATTGCAGCCTTTCTCTTAAGCAAGGAGCACCTTATACTCTTGTTGGTTAAACCGTTTTGTAAAATAAAAGTGAAGAATACTGTATTGCATGCAATGAGTTTCACTGAATTCTGCTTGTTTTATTAGAGGTTAATTCCATCTGCGCTGTTATAGAGAAGACGACCCTCCCTGGAGAGGGTAAGGAAGTGAATACGGTATGCATTTATGCAAATTGGCAGGTTTATAGGGAAAACTGAGGCCTGGGAATAAGTTGGACAGTGCATTCAACGAATCTCTAAGAATGCGATATGCCAATTGCCCCTCTTACTATGCAGTTCCATTCTAGATTGTATTCGGCAAGCTTGTGTGCATATTTATCAGTCTCGGTACGCTATACAAACTCCGATATCTGTAAGCCCTGAGTGCGCATTACCATACAATCATGATATTTACAATGGATGTACAGACAAATGGTGTGCCCATGTGTATGATATATCCATAATTCTTTAATGTTGCTATCTATTTACAACTACAAAAGCTCTCTCTTCAAGATTAGTCTCTTTTAACGGTAGTGTTTTATTTCTGCTACTACTCCATTAACAGTGGACCAATACTTTGTTCCTTAATTACAACCATTGCCACTGTTTTTGTTTTTTGTTTCATAAGAACTTGTCACTAATATGTGCTGCCTTCTAACCTGACCCTCATTTTCTGTTTGTGTTACCCTGATCTTGTTCCCGTTCTCCAATGGTGTAAATCCAATCGCATTTTCTATCTCTCTTAAGTTCCAAAGTAAGGATTTGAAATGTTAACGCTGTTTCTCTCTCCACAGGCCTGCTGAGTTTCTTCAGCCCTTTCACAGCTTTTATTTCAGATCTCCAGCATTTGCAGCACTTTGCTTTAACAAGTGGTTTGATAATGATGACTGTGATCTCCATGGAACCGGCCGCCCAAAATGCTTTGGCTGGAACCGTGTGTCATGTTTGTGTGCAGCCAGTGACATGGAAACAAGAGGCTGGCTGTGAACACAAGTGCCCCAGGGATGCCATTTCTCAAGCTGAGCCAAAATATTTGCCCTTAGTCACTTGTGACACAGCCAATTTTGAAACTTCAGTGACCATTTAAAAACTACATCTGGGAGAGGGTGAGACGCCAGCTGCAAGTTTGGTAGTGCTCATTTTTATTATCAGATCCTATATATTTAGCAAATAAATGAGTGAAACTTGTAATCCACAGAGAAATTAGTGCTATAATGTGCTTAAATGCATATTTGTATGTTCTTGGAAATCATGTTATGCATAATTTTCTCAGTGCAAGAATTGACTGACATTCTGAATACAAACTATATATATATATTAATATATAGCAGTCTTAATGTACAATAAATAGCATATTTAGTGTTTTTCTCATTTTTTTCTTTTAGTCACATCAATTCTCAACACTGGAGCTCATCATGTTTGTATTAATCATTCCATTTAGGAGAGTTTATTTACAGAGACCAAATATTTTCCTTCCACTGCCATTGAAATTAGAGATCTAAACGTTGTATTTATCATGCTGCAGTCTGCTAGCTGACAAAGAGCTGAGTAGTGTCTAGAAATAGAGATATTACTGAAGTGATGCATTACTTACCACAACCATTATTTTTTGCCAAACATGAGGGCATTGTTCATGCACAGAGTGGCCAGTCTTTTTAGTCAGCTATATTCTTAATCAGCATGAGGGAGGTGGGAATACCATGTTCAACTGTATTGATTGCTGCCTGCATCTGTAAAGATAGCAGGCTGGGAAAGGGAGTCATAGAGATATTTCTGCTGGTTTTATGCCCTTTTCAAGATGCTTATTTTCTGTGAGAATCCTATTTAATAAAACTGCACCAGGTTAGCATTTGTCAGTACATCAAGGGAATATTATTTAATTGGAAGGAAAGTGTAAAATAATCACTCTCATTACACCATTTGCATGTGATTATGATAAATGCAAATGAATTTGAACATAAACTGAACATGTAATCTAAGGGTGCAATTTAAAGTGCGCTTTTGGGTGCCATTTTCTGTTGCATCCGGAGCAGAAATTCCCCTGTTCTACAGGCAGTTACTTCAGTTGTTTTGGCATTAGAACCTGATATGGTTACACTGGGTTAGTGAATCATTAATGCATGCTCTGTAAGAATGATGAGGGCATTATCTGGTTTTTGTATATACAGAAGAGTGAAAGGTTGAGTTTGTGTGTGTGTGCATTGCAGATTTATATGGGTGTGAGATATGTGTTCAGCTATATGTAAGTGTGGAGCCTTTAAAGATGAGCTTATGTAAGTATGTGTGTGGATGTGCACATCTATGCAAAGTATAGTCACAAGAAGAACAAACGTTAATTACATCCATGTGGGAATTATATGTCACGTGGCCAAATTCAAACATAATCTTCTAACTTGATTGGTAAGTAACCTTAGAGTTACGTATTGTATAACCAACAGGATCTATAATGAATTAAAGCTATAAAAACACACGTCATTTATCGAACAGCAAGGCTCATTGAACATAGATAGTATTGTTAACTGGTCTGAATGAGATTGTCCCGAAATAATGTTTTGAGTGCAGTCAGTTCCTTCAAGTATCAGTTCTTCAGGATGAATGTTTAATGATTTTAGTTTCTTGTCTAAAGATATAGGGTAGGCCATTCAGGACTGTGATGAGGAGCAATTTCGTCACTCAGTGAGTGGTGGGCCTGTGGAACTCTCTGCCCCAGAAAATAGTTGAAAACATTTAATATTTTCAAGATGGAACTAGATAAAGGACTAAGAGCTAAATGAATCAGAGAGTATGGGGACTGTGTTGAATGATCAGCCATGATTGTATTGAAAGATAGAACAGACTGGAAGGGCCAGATGGCCCACTCCTGTTCCTATTTTCTATGCTTTTAGAATTATACTTTATTTCATGGTGTAGATATTAAAACTCAGTAATGATGATAATTTCTGTTCCATTTTGCATGTCCTTTCATTTTCTTTTTTATTAATAAGTTCAGAGCGTCTCTCACCTCAGAGCTGCTGCACTTTCACAAAGCTGAAGAACTGGATAATACAACTTTGAAAAGAAGGGGATACGATGGCCTAGTGACATTATTGCTGGGCTGTTAATCCAGATAATGTTCTCGGGACCCGGGTACAAATCCTGTCACCGCAGATGGTGGAATTTGAATTCAGTATAACAAAATCTGGAATTAAAAGTTTAATAGAATTCACTGCCAATTGTTGGAAAAACCACTCCAATTTACTAGTCATCCTTATGTGGTCTGGTCTGCATGTGACTCAAAACCCACAGTAATATGACTGACTCTTAACTGTCATCTGGGTAATTGGGGATGGGTAATAATTGCTGACATAGCCAATGATGTCCACGTTTCATGAATGAAAAGCAAAGACAGCAAATCTCAAGTGGGCCTGGAGTTTGCAATTCAGGACATTTGGTTCCATTACCATGAGGGAAATCAGGAGCATTGATGAAGAACAGATGACTATTTACACATGGATACTGTGAGAAACAGTTTTCCAATTAGGACTTAAAGCGTATTCTATAACAACGTTCTGTGATAATTAGAGCCGCATATAGTCCAGAAGAGTTTTGTTCAGTCTGTATAAATTCACCTTTCAAAAGTAGACTGTAAGAACTGCCATAGCAAAACATAGGGATGAATAACCTGTTTCTGGGATGTATGAAATGCTTACCCTGTGCTGAATAATCAGTTCCTTACAGTACCTCGAACAAAGAAGAAAGAAAATTTACAGCCCAGGAACAAGCCTTTCGACCTCCGAACCTGTGCCAATCGAAATCCACTGTCTAAACGTATCGCTCAATTCCTAAGAATCTGTATCCCTCTGCTCCCTATATATTTTGCATCTGTCCAGATGCACCTTAAGTGAATCTACCATGCCTGCCTCTAATACCTCTGCTGACAATGCTTTCCAGGCACCTACCACTCTCTGTGTAAAATATTTTCAGCATGTATCCCCCTTAAACTTTTCACCTTGAACACGTGATCTCTCGTTATTGAATCCCTCACCCTGGGAAAAAGCTTATCTTTATCCACCCTGTCTATACCCTTCATGCTATACATAAATGATCTGGGAAAGGGTATTGTTGGTTTGATAAGTTTGCAGATGATATGAAGATTGGTGGAGTAGCAGAAAGCATAGGGGAATGTCAAAGAATACAGGAGAATATAGACAGACTGGAGAGTTGGGTGAAGAAGTTGCAGATGGAGTTCAATCCAGGCAAATGTGTGGTGATGCATTTTGGAAAGTCTAATTCTAGAGTGAACTATACTGTAAATGGAAGGGTCTTGGGAAAAGTTGAGCAGAGAGATCTGGGAGTTCAGGTCCATTGTACCCTGAAGGTGGGTGCACAGCTGGATAGAGTGGTCAAGAAGGCAGATGGTGTGCTTGCCTTCACCGGACAGGGTATTAACCATAAGAGCTGGCAGGTCATTGGTTTGGCCGCAGTTAGAATACTATGTATACTATGTACAGTTCTGGTCGCCACATTACCAAAAGGATGTGGACACTTTGGATAGGGTGCAGAGAAGGTTTACGAGGATGTTGCCTTGTAAGGAAGGTGCTAGCTATGAAGACAGGTTGAGTAGGTTAAGATTGTTTTTATTAGAAATAATGAGATTGGGGGGGAGGACCTGATTGAGGTTTACAATTGAGTACCTATTTGTGAAAAATATTAACATGGAATATAAGTGCAGGAGAGGCCATTTGGCCCTTTGAGTCTGCCACACTATGGTTCCAAGTGAGTACGGTGTGCAGCTAGGAAGGAATTTGTAGATGTCGGTGCCTCTGTCCTTCTACATGGTAGAGGTGACATGTTTGGTGAGTGCTGTCAGAGGAGTTTTAATAAGTTGCTGCAACACATCTTCTAAATGGTACATATTGCTGTATGTAGGTGGTGGAAGAAGTGAATCATTAGGTGGCAATTGGAGGGTTCATGTCAATAATGCAAGCTTCCTTTGAATTCACAAATAGCAACTTAAAAAAAAACTGGAATTTTACTTTCCTTTATTCCTTTGCTGCTAAACATCAGATCTACATCTTTCCTTAAAGTCTTTGATGTTTTGGCTTCTAACAGTTACTTGGGACTCAGAATTCCACAGGGTCACCACTCTCTGGGGAAAAGAAATTTCATCTCTGACTTAAGGCCTTATCCTTAGACTGTGACCCCTGGTTCTGGACTCCCCTGTCATCAGGACCGTCCTTCCTGCATCTACACTATCTAGTCCTGTTAGGGATTTATAGATTTATGAGATCCCTCTCAAATTCTTTTAAACTCCAGCTTATACAATCCTAACCCATCCAGCTTCTCTTTATATCTCAGTCCCATCATCCCAGGGGCGTGCTTATTAAAATGTTGAAACTTATGTAAAATCTAAATAGTTCTCTATCATTAGATAAATGCTTTTAAAAATTTGCAGATTGTGTTTTTCTCTACTGTGGTATCCAAAAATGTGTAGATGATATAGGAATATGGCATTGAGATAGATGGTCCAAGATGTTGGAGCAGGTTTGAAGGGCTGAATGGCCTACTCCTGCCGTTATGTTTCTGACAGAGCAACAGATACTCATGGTGTAGACTTTGACTTCCTATTGCATTCCTATGTCATAAGGTAGTGAGTTTGCAATCGTCACTCACTACCTTAGAAATGAGGGAGGGCTGCACTGTCAGAGATGCCGTGTTCATGATGAGATGATTAACCGAGACAGGCTCGCTGGATAGGGATCTGTTAAATCAACTATTTCGAAGAAAAACAGGAAAGTTCTTCCTCAATGTCTTGGGCAATATTTATCCCTCAAACAATCACACCAAATAATTGTTTGTCTGGGTATTTAATTAATTGCGGGGCCAATCTGTGTGCAAATTGGCTTCTGTGTTTGTTTATGTTAAAACAGCATACTGTATGGCAAATCATTGTCTGTAATGTGTCCTAGAGATTATGAAAGGTGCAATATAAATGCAGGTTCCTTCTGAAGGCTGCCTGCCGTATTATAGTCCAAGCCTTGCTGTTTAACATTTCTCATTGTACAGACTCTGATGTTTAACGATACTTTGGATTAGTGTAGCATATCAAATTGGAGGAAATAACAACCAGAATGACAATTGGCATTTTCTCTGTAATTCTTTCAATGGAAGATAATAGTCCAAGGCAATTTGAAAATGGTAGTCAGAAGCTGAACCCTGGAAGAAGTGTTGAGAGTAATTGATTAAAGCATTTTGAAGCATTAAGTTTGGAGAATATTTCACATATGACAAATGAATGTTGGGTTTCATTAATTAGCAATAAGTAGGTTGTTGGATTATACCGAGTTTACTTTTTTACAGATTGAATTGAATATTGTATCGTCTCCAATCATAATGATTTTATATATATATATATATGGGGCAGCATGGTCGCTCAGTGGTTAGCACTGCTGTCTCACAGCGCCAGGGACCCAAGTTCGGGCGACGGATTTACTCTGGGTGCTCTGTTTTCCTCCCACAGTCCAAAGATGTGCAGGTCAGGTGAATTGGCCGTGGGAAATTGCCCATAGTGTTCAGGGATGTGAAGGTTAGGTGCATTAGTCAGGGGTAAATGTAGAGTAATAGGGTAGGGGGATGGCTCTGGTTGGGATACTCTTCGGAGGCTCGGTGTGGACTGTTTCTATACTGTAGGCATTTTATCATAACCAGTTACATCGAATTCCAGAGTATTTATCGTGTTGAAATTGGCCATTTGTCCAGCTGGTCAATGCCAGTGTTCACGTTCAGCATGAAGCCTTCCCCATCCTCACTGAAAATGGCCCATGTTAATTTGTCATGATGTAATGGCATCTTTGCATCATTGGTGACAGTCCTTAAGATGTAGGATGTAGGCCATTCAGCCTATTGAGTCTGCTCCACAATTCATGAAATCATAGTTCCTCGGGAATCTCCAGTCCCCTGTCTTTTCCCCATTAGTATTGATTCCCTTACTGATTAAAAGTTGCTGTCAGCCTTGAATCCATTTAATGACCTAGCTTCTTGGCAGCAATGCCTTCTACAAAGTCGCAACCTCAGAGAGAAGGCTTTCCTCCTTAAAAACTCCAATGAGTATAGACTCAGCCTATTTAATATCTCCTTATAAGACAGTTCCTTCTAAGGTTATATTTAGATTAGATTCTCTCCAGTATGGAAACAGTCCATGTGGCCCATCCAGTCCACATTGAACCTCTGAAGAGCAACCCACCCCCTTACATTTACCCCTGACTAATGCACCTAACACTATGGGTACATTAGCACAGCCAATTCACCTAGCCTGCATACCTTTGGACTGTGGGAGGAAACAAGAGCACCCGGAAGAAACCCATGCAGATGCGGGGAAATGTGCAAACTCCACACAGACAGTCGCCCGAGGCAGGTTTCAAACATAGGTCCTTGGTGCTGAGGCAGCAGTGCTAACCACTGAGCCACCATGCCATTGCCTGTTAGCAAGATAGGTATTCGCCTAGTAAGTCTAGATTAGAGTGGTGCTGGAAAAGCACAGCAAGTCAGACAGCATCCGAGGAGCAGGAAAATCGACGTTTTGGGCAAAAGCTCTTCATCAGGATTGAGCCTAGTGAACCTCTCTGAACACCTTCAATGAAATATTATCTTATGGGAGCAAAACTGTTCACTATCCCACTATGTGGTCTGAATAGTGCCTAGTATAGGTTTAGCAGAACCTCCCTACTGTACGAGATACCTTTTGAAATAAAGGCCAAGTGAGCAGCTGAACTTGTATGTTAGCCTTTTCTGATTCACGGATGAGGTCTCCCAAATCCTTCTGAGATGTAGCTTTCTGCTGACTTCCCCCATTTAGGTAATGTTCAGCTCCTGCCAAAGTGCAGAACCTTACATTTTCCCAATCTTGTTTCCATCTTCCAAGTTTTTGCCCACTCATTTAATCTGTTTATAGTCTCTTGCAGATTCTTTGTACCATCATCACCACTTGCCTTCCCACCTATTTTTGTGCCACTTTATATACGGGCATACAACGTATGATAAAATTGTGAGTGCTGATGCTAGTACTAAAATACAATTTGCATGTCAGATGTAAATTTACCAGCTGAAAATAATTGCTATTTGTTAATTCAATGAAACCTTTCATTATTGATGTGACCCTCCAAGTGCCACCTAATGATTCACTTCTTCCACCTCCAACCATCCAGAAGATGCATTGCAGCAACTCATTAAAACTCCTCTGACAGCACCCTCCAAACCTGTCACCTCTACCATTTAGAGGGACATAGAGGCATGGCCACCTTCAAATTCATTCCAAACCACACACCGTCCTGACTTGGAAGCATATCAGCTATATCTTCACTGCCTCAGGACCAAAATCCTGAGCTTCCTCATAACAGTCCTACATTGGGTGGACTGCAGAAGTTAAAGAAAGCTACTCAACTCTATTTTCTCCAGGGCAATGAGGGAATGGACAACAAATACTGACCCAGCTAGTAACACGCACATCATGTGAAAGAACAAAAAAAACCTCTTCCGATACACAGATGTGTGCAACACACCTTGATGGAGAACCACATAAAGAACTGTTAGTCCAAACGTTTGGTTACAGAGGTAAGTTTTTACGAAGAGTTTTCACTGGTGTAGAGAGAGAATTCCAGAGTCACAGAATGCCAGTGATGGAGAGATTAAATTCTGGAGAATGGTTAAAAAGTAGCAAAATGTATTGGGCAATATGTTCCATCCTGGCAGTGAGCTGAGGACTGATGTTGGCATGGAGGAACTCTCTAAGAAATGGAAGGTGAGGTCAACTAGGAATTTGGAAACATAGGATGAGAATTTTTTCAAGTTTAAAAACTCAGTGAAGAATAAAAGTTGTCCTCAATCAAGAAACAACCATGAGGTGTGGAAGTTACAAAGCTTTTTTTTATTCATTCATGAGACATGGATGTCACCTGCCAGGCCAGTATTTATTACCCAGAGGGCAGTTAAGAGTCAACCACATTGGTCTGGAGTCACATGTAGGCCAGACCGGGTAAGGATGGCAGCTTCCTTCCCTAAAGGACTTTAGTGGACCAGATGGGCTTTTCCAACAATTGGCATGGTCATCATTAGATTAATATAGTTCCAGGTTTTTTTAAAAATCAGATTCAAATTCCACCATCTGCCATGATGGGATTTGAACCCAGGTCCCCAGAACATTACCTGGGTCTCTGGATTAACAGAGCCTATCATTCCTGATGAAGGGCGCTTGCGGATATGTCAACTTTGCTGGAAACAGTGCAGCAATAATATTATGAGGCCATTACCTCCCCCTTCATCCATGATTTCAATTATGGAAGTATTTCCATTTTAGTGCAGTTTCCTGTAGTTTCCCATTTTATTGGAGGTTGTATGAAGCTTAAAAACCTCAGTAAGGAGGGAATGAATATTACAATAAATAGCCATCCTCAGCATTACAGATCCTTGTTTTTGAATTGTTTGAGCCTTCAACTATATGGAATCAGAAATGCTAAACATGTTTAAGCCTAAAAGCAGCTTTATGACTCATCATTTCTCGATATGGAGGTTTGTTATACTAATGTAGAATTGATTTTTTTGTGAGTTTCTACAGTGTTTATATCATGGCTTGTATAAAATTGAAGAGGGAATTGCAAAATGATAATAAGTGATGGAATGTTTAGATAAGCTTAGTCCAGAGGTAATGTAAGCCTCTCAGCTTCTCCTGGAAGTCAGGAGATAAGGAAGACAACAATACCCAGTTATGCCTAGCTGGGGAATGATGGAAGGCATGACAATGCCCTTTCACAATCCACCACTATTAAAACATTTCTCGGTAGCATGAAGGAAAATATTTAAAAGTAAACTGCTTCAAAAAGCATGCGCAGGTCATTCCACTGTTCCCGCACCACATCAATGTTGGCTGCAACCTTGTGTCAGTCTCTGGGATATTGATAAGACAGAATTATATTTTATGTTGGGGGTGGTAGGATTGCTCGTGCTTTGGGGAGTTTGGAATTTAAGAAATTGTGATCACTTCATACTTTTGAAATATGCAGTTAGCCCTCCACAGAATGTGACTTGGGAGGTACAATGTTGCCATTATCTGAAAATTCAAATAAATCTGAATGAAGATACAATGAATACCTTGTCGGGGATTCACAGAGGGACACTGAAATTTGCTCACACAATCTTCGCTATCAGTTTGGACAGAGGTAAGGGTACCCCGCAGAGGCTCTTCATAACCAGTGACATCCAAAGTCTATTTGTCCACGGGGCTTAGAGCGAACAGCAGTGCTTTGGTAGTGCCCTTACCTCTGAGCCAAGAGACCCAAGTTCCAGTCGCACCTGCTCCAGTGGTGTGTCATAACATCTTGAATCACAGAGGGTTTGTTTGCAAGTACAACAAGTAATTAGGAAGGCAAATGAAGTTTTATCCTTCATTGCTAAAAGGATTGAGTTTAAAAGCAGGGAGGCTATGTTGCAGCTGTATAGGGTGCTGGTGAGGCTACACATGGAGTATTGCATACAGTTTTGGTACCCTTACTTTAGAAAGGATGTACTGGTGCTGGAGGGGATACAGAGGAAGTTCACTAGGTTGATTCCAGATTTGAGGGGAATGACTTATGAGGAGAGACTGAGTAGATTGGGATCATATTAATCGGAATTCAGAAGAATTTTGCAAGGGATCTATAAGGCCATAAGATCATAAGACATAGGAGTGGAAGTAAGGCCATTCGGCCCATCGAGTCCACTCCGCCATTCAATCATGGCTGATGGATATTTCAACTCCACTTTCCCGCATTCTTCCCATAGCCCTTAATTCTTCGTGACATCAAGAATTTATCAATCTCTGCCTTGAAGACATTTAGCGTCCTGGCCTCCACTACACTCCATGGCAATGAATTCCACAGGCCCATCACTCTCTGGCTGAAGAAATGTCTCCGCATTTCTGTTCTGAATTGACCCCCTCTAATTCTAAGGCTGTGTCCATGGGTCCTAGTCTCCTTGCCTAACGGAAACAATTTCCTAGCGTCCACCCTTTCCAAGCCATGTATTATCTTGTAAGTTTCTATTAAATCTCCCCTTAATCTTCTAAACTCCAATGAATACAATCCCAGGATCCTCAGCTGTTCCTCGTATGTTAGACCAACCATTCCAGGGATCTTCCGTGTGAATCTTCGCTGGACACGTTCCAGTGCCAGTATGTCCTTCCTGAGGTGTGGGACCAAAACTGGACACAGTACTCCAAATGGGGCCTATCCAGAGCTTTATAAAGTCTCAGTAGCACAACGGTGCTTTTATATTCCAACCCTCTTGAGATAAGTGACAACATTGCATTCGCTTTCTTAATCACGGACTCAACTTGCATGTTTACCTTTAGAGAATCCTCAACTAGCACTCCCAGATCCATTTGTACTTTGGCTGTACGAATTTTCTCACCGTTTAGAAAGTAGTCTATGCTTTTATTCTTTTTTCCAAAGTGCAAGAAACATATAAAATTATGAAGGAAATAGATAAGATAGAAGTAGAGAGGATGTTTCCACTGTAGGTGAACCTAGGACAAGAGGGCATAGCCTCAAAATTAGAGAGAGCAGATTTAGGACTGAATTGAAAAGGAATTTCTTCACTCAGAGGGTTGTAAATCTATGGAATTCCTTGCCCAGTGAAATAGTTGATGCTACTTCAGTAAATATTTTTAAAGCTAAGGTAGACCTTTTCTGAACAGTAAAGGAATTAAGGGTTATGGTGAGAGGGTGGGTAAGTGGAGCTGAGCCCATGAAAGGGTCAGCCATGAGCTCATTGAATGGCAGAGTAGACTCGAAGGGCCAGATGGCCGACTCCTACTCCTCATTCCTACGTTCTTATGAAGCAGGTTGACTAGAAAATGCCAAAAGCAAATAGTATGACCCTGAGTCTACTGAAGTCCACTTGAATTACCAATAACAGAGAATGATAGTCATTACACATGTAGTGTTCACATGTACCAGGCTGCTTATTGCTCTTGGAGTGAAGGACATATGCCCATTGTGTGCTGATCTGCTCTGCTTCTTCCTCAGTGACCATGGGAGCATTTTAAGGAAATAACATTTCACAAGAGTAGCTTTAAAAGGAATAAACCACCACCATTCTGTTGATAAATTGCATTTTAAATTATTTTTGGTTCTTTTGAGCTGATGTTCAGGCTGTCGTGAGCAGTTCACTGATCTGAGCCTTACTTTATTCCTCCCTTTCTCTCCACAAGCTCAGTCCCAGGAGGGGAGAAATGAGACATCATTGCCACTAGAACCATTGAATCCCTACAGTGCAGAAAGAGGCCATTTGGCCTATTGAGTCTGCACCGAACCTCTGAAGAACATCCCACCCCATTGCCATAACCCCACATGGGGCTTTTACCATGGCTAACCCTAACCCTGATCAGTACATCCCTGGACACCACATAGAATTTTTTTTAGTGTGGCTAATCCACGTGAGCCTGCACATCTTTGGACTGTGGGAGGAAACCGGAGCACCCAGAGGAAACCCACGCAGACACGGGGAGAATATGCAAAGTCCACACAGTCACCCATGTCTGGAATTGAACACAGATGCTGTGAGGCAGCAGTGCTAACCAGTGAGCCACTGTGCTGTCCCCATCTGGGCCCCTCCGGATTATTTGCTTGGCCAAGCGGATGCTCCCTTTTGGGTGTTGACCAGGAACCCACTGTGGATCCATGGTCAAGTTTAAGCAAGTGATCCTGACACTTGTCTGTGCAGGTTCGAATGGGAGCTGGCTGTACTGAAAGACTGCATAACATTCTTCTAATCGGAGCAGTTTGTAATCACAGCTCACTTTAACCAGCACTGGGAGATGACTGCACTGCGGTGTGAGAGAGATCGTTACACACAAGTACGTCATACAGAAACATGAACTGTAAAAAAGCATCCTGTCCTCCAATTCATTTATAAACGCAGTATCATTGTACACAAGATTACTTTCCACCCCAGAAGGCAATGTTGCTAGAGGGATCTTCTAGTGCAATGGTAGGGTCCTTACCCTCTGAGCCAGCTGCAACCTCTCATCCATCTCTGAGCTATTGGTAAGACAGAATTATATTTTTATTGTATGGGCAGGGGCTGTGGGGGTGGTGGTGGAGGGAGTAGGATTGTTATGGGAGTGGAGGAGGCTCTTGGTCAATTCACACCTGTGAAATATGCAGTTATCTCTCCATAGAATGTCACTTGGGAGTGTTCATGTCTGGGTTCAAGTCCTATCTGCTCCAGAGATGTGTACAGGCCGTTCTGCTATGGTGCAAGTTTCATTAACGCAAAATCGCTGTCATGTGATTGACAAATTGGGGAAATCTGTTTCTAGAGCGCGAACTTTTAAAACGTGTGTTGGGTGTAATGTGATTATATCGTCGACAGTTTAGGATTTTTCTATCACATGGGGTTGCACAAGAACACAACCATTGCGTTATAGAAGAACTAACTGTAATAACATCTCTGAACAGGTTGATTAAGAGGGGGAAAAAACATAACCAATCGAAACCTGGAAATTGGTTTGACATTGGTGAGGCTGCCACTTGGGAGTTTCTAGGAGGGAGTGAATGGGAGTAGAGGAGGATAGTGAAAAAAGACCTACAGTGGGTGGCTGAAACTCTGCTTTTACTAACAGAAGCAGAGAATGCTGGGACACTAGGTTGGTAGGAAGTGAGCAGAGGCATGTAATGCTGCTTTCTATGAATAAACCTATTATTAAGAAAAGTATTTAGTACCTGATTTCCCACTTTACTGATTGGCATGGGTTTGAGGGGATTAAATGTTCACATGGACACCAGGGAGAACTACAACCATAGAAAATAGGAACAGAAATCAAACATTTTATCCCTCAAGCCTGTTCTGCTATTCAATAGGATCATAGCTGGCCTGTTTGTGTTTCAAATTCCACATCTCATCTATCCCGAATAACCATTAATTCCCTTGCAAAACAGAACTCCATCTATCTCTGCCTTAAAATATTTAATGGCCCATCCTTCACCCCCTTCTGTGTAGACTTAAGGTCACAATCAAATCTTCCAGCTTTTATCAAATGACTTAAGGGCCCAAGATGGGCAATTCCTTCTCCTAGTACTTATGTATTCCAAGGTCTGATATCTACACAAAATAAGCCAGGGACCCATCAAATGGTGAGAGAAAATGGATTAGTGCTTGTTTGTACATTGAGTGGGTTAGCTCAGTTGGCAGAATGTTGGTTTGTGATCTTGAGTTCATGCCATCAACAGGGTTCAATCCCACACTGACTGACGTTAGTATCGAGAGTGTGGTGCTGGAAAAGCACTGCAGGTCAGGCAGCATCCGAGGAGCAGAAGAATCGACATTTCGGGCAAAAGCACTTCATCAGGAATGAGGAATCAGGAACTAGCCTCATTCCTGAGCTTTGGGCTTATGCCTAAAACATCGATTCTCCTGCTCCTTGGATGCTGCCTGACCAGCTGTGTTTTTCCAGCACCACACTCTCGACTCTGATCTCCAACATAACTTTCTACTGGCTGAGGTCACCATGACATTCTTCATCCTCACCTGAGATACAGTGATCCTCAGGTTAAACTTTCCAACAGTTTTCTCCGCAACGAGAGAGTGAACTTTGATGATGACTGCGTTGATGGGGATACGTTATAACTTTGTTATACTGCTGAGCCCATTAAGGATAGGGTAGAAAATACTTGTCAATTCTGCTACTACACCACTTTAAACACCGCAAAAATATTCTTCCTTTTTTTTACAATACCCTTTCAATGAGTATAATGAAAATAAATGACATGCTTTGTCGAGTGAAGATTATTTATGTGCTTCACAGGTTTGGCATCTTGGAGTGATTTTTCTTCATTTAACATAATTATTCTGCAAATGGATATTGATGAGTTACAAGAATATTATCCAATCAAGGGTTTTGGATAATCTTAAAAACAAAGAGTGATTCCAGCCATTTACATAAGATGAACAGTGTGATTAGTGATTACTTGGCTCCATTTTCATAATTGGATATTATCAATAGCAGGGCAATTTAGTCCAACTGGTTTATGTCCGTGTTTGTGAGCTGTTTGAGCTTCCTTCACCTGACCATTACAGTGTAACCTTTGAGTCATTTCCGCCCTCCCCCCTCGTGTTTATCCAGTCCTCCATAAATTTTTCTATTCTGAGCTTTTTTTTTCATTCCCATGCCTTGAGATTTGTTCATCAGGAAACTTTTTCCTGGAACGATCTTGAGAGAACAGAGGGACAATGCCGGACCGTCAAGTAAGACAGCAATAGTTCACTAATGTCCTTTAGGGAAGGAAACTGCCATCCTTACCTGGTCTGGTCTACACGTGACTCCAAATCCACAGTAATGTGGTTGACTCTTGATTGCCCTCTGGGCAATTAGGGATGGAAAATGAATGCTGACAGAGTCAGCAAAGCCCTCATCCTTTGAATGAATTAAGAAAAGTGAACGGACCAGTTTCTGGCAAGGACAGCAATCGTAAATCATCGGGAGCGTTTTATATATATAAGGTCTTCTCATCTCTTGGTTGGTCATTTTCCACTTCCTTCACCTGGCTTCATCTGGTCTTTTTGAGTGAAGTTACCACTGAGCGTAGAAACAGGATCATTTTTTTTCTATAATAATGACGTTTATTTCATTAAGAAACTCAAGTAAGACTTACCACATTCGTCCAACAAAAACAGAAATTGGAGAAACTCAGCAGGTATGGTAGCATCTATGGAGAGAAAGCCAATATTTTGAGTCCAGTGCCCCTTCTTCAGAACAGATTTGTAAACATCTTTGTGAGATCTGTCTTGAGAACGCTTGTTTTCTGATGTATTCTGTGGAATGTTCCAACACAGTTATCTCACATTTGCCTCTTGTTAATTCTGAATGTTAGAATATAAGTTGTGTCCATGTCCAGTGAGTTGCATAACAGTTGTAACTGCGTCTGATAAAATCTGCTCTTTGTTTGCTCAAAACTTTGAAATATTGTAGCTTCATTCTCTAAGTAAGGACATAGGATCTCAAACAATATCTACTTTAAAAAAAAACTGGAACCTAGCCAGATCATAAGATAAATTTTGTTGTCAGGTTCAGGACCATAACACTCTTCAGAGCAAAGAAGGTGAAGGAGTGATGGAAGGCAGATATTCAAAATGTGGAGGGATACCAATAGAATGGATGTGAGAAAGTGTTATCACTGGCAGGACGGTTTGTAAACGGGGGTCATAGACTTCAGGTAATTAGCAGAATAAATAACAGGAAAAAAAGAAACGAAGCACTGCAGATACTGGAAATCAGAAAAAAACAACAGAAATTTCTGGAAAAAAACAACATCAGCAGGTCTGTAAATTGTAAGATGATCACAGGAGGGTAACACCTTGGATTAATTTTCATCCTTTGGTTGCCCCCCCCCCCCCCCCAACGCTATGTTTCTTGGAGAAAGTGAGGACTGCAAATGTTGGAGAGTCAGAGTCAAAAGATGTGGCGCTGAAAAAGCACAGTAGGTCAGGCAGCATCCACGGGAGAGTTGACGTTTCAGGCATAAGCCCTTCGTCAAGAATGATAAAGAGCTTATGCCCAAAACGTTGACCCTCCCGCGCCTCGGATGCTGCCTGACCTGCTGTGCTTCTCCAGCGCCACACTCTTTGACTCTGTTTCTTGGAGCCTGGCTTCCCTCCAGCTGAGGTTGATGGGAGTTAATGAAGAGGTACTCCTGATCTTCGTAACTCTGGGTACAGGGCTATGATTGTAAAACACCACCGGTTATAGACTCTCAAATAAAAAAACAGCATACTGCAGGTGCTGGAAATCTGAACTAAAAGCAAAATATGCAGGAGAAACACAGCAGGCCTGGCAGCATCTGTGGAGGGAGAAAAAGAGTTAACATTTCGGGTCAAGTGACCAAGGTTAGGATCCTTTCTTCTGTTCAATGTGTTGTGATCTGATAAGATAGTGGAAGCAGATTCATAAACAACTTTCCTTTTTGGAATGGAATTCAATCAGCACTGAAGAAGAGGCTAACGGGACAGGGTAAGCGATTGAGACGAGATGGTTTTGTCTCCAACAGAACCAGCATATCCTCAATGGGCTGAAGGTTCCCCTTCTGTTTCCTGTGATTCTATCTGCATCCGTTTGTGCACCACTGCATCCTCAAGTCTCTGACTGATCATACAATCCCTACAGTGCAGAAGGAATCCATTCAGCCTATAAAGTCTGCATGGATCTTCCCAAGAGTATCCAATCCAGACCCAGCCCCCCCACCATATCCCCATAGCCCCATATTTACCATGACGAATCCATGACGAGTATACACGCTACAGACAATTTTAGCATCCAGCTAACCTGCACGTTATCTCGGTGTGGGAGGAAACCAGAGCACCCAGTGGAAGCCCGCAAAGAACGTGCAAACTCTACACAGACAGTCGCCCAAGGCTGGAATCGAACCCAGAATCCGGCTAACCACTGATCCATCTGCCTGGCTCGATTGCCAAGGAAGGTGCATTCATAATGCAGCTGGACAAAAAAATGTCAGCCTGCGAATCCTTCCCGACATACCCAAAACAGCAAGAGATAACAGCAGGAGTGACCCCAGGTCAACCAATGCAATGAAAAGAAGATTGGAGCCTCTACTGTCACTAATCATAGTTCCAGATAACAACATGCATGGAAAAGCGCATGCTGAACTCACCATTACCAGGATAATATTACAAGAATCATACCTTTAAATTACAAAACTATATTGCATTTATTAAAAATATTTACGTACACACAATTACAAGAACCATTCTATGTGACAACAGAGACAGAATTTCAGAAGTACTTTATTGGGTGTAAAATACTTTAAGGTGACCTAGGATCATGAAAGACACTTTAGAAATGCAAGTCTTTATTTTCCACGGACCTTGAAAGTGACTATTTACTATTTCTAACTCCAAGATTACGTTCTCTGTTGTTTCTCCTCGAAACCATGCGTAATGTGTCCAGAAACGTGGAGGGGTATTCTACCTCGATTGAGAACTGACAGTTAGTTCCAATGGGAGAATATATTGGTTCCATGTGCAAGCATGACCCTGACCTTCCCGTATCTGGTCATTTTAACACAGCATCCTGCTCGTACGCCACAAGTCTGCCCTCATGCCATAGTGTTCCATGGAATCACAGCGCAAACTGGAGGAGCAACATCTCATCTTCAAATTCGGCACTTTACAACCTCCTGGACTCAATATTGAACTCAACACCTTCAGACTGTGAAACCATTCCTTCCCCTTCTTTTTGCTTTACTTGTTACATTCTCTGTCACCGTGTTCCCCCACCTCCCCACCCTACCGACCCCAATGGGACTGTCTGTCCTTTCCAGTCTGACACACCATTGTTCTGCCATGTTTGCATTCCAATCATTTAATCTGAATATCAACATCTTTTCTCCCCTCAGCTCTCCAACACAATGTTGCCCCCTCCACACTTCATATCAGCTCGGTTAGCAATGCTGCCTCACAGCGCCAGAGACCTGGGTTCAATTCCTGCCTCAGGTGACTCTCTGTGTGGAGTTTGCACATTCTCCCCGTGTTTGCGTGGGTTTCCTCCCAGTGCTCCGGTTTCCTCCCACAATCCAAAAATGTGCAGGTTAGATGAATTGGCCATGTTAAATTGCCCCTAGTGTTAGGTGAAGGGGTAAATGTAGGAGTATGGGTCTGAGTGGTATACGCTTCGGCAGGCCGGTGTGGACTTGTTGGGCCGAAGGGCCTGTTTCCATACTGTAAGTAACCTAATCTAATCTAGACTCAAAACGTTAGCTTGCTGTCTCTCTATGGATGCTGCCTGACCTGCAGTGGTCTCCAATGTTTTTTATATTCAGTTGGTTCCACTTGCTTGGCTCATATTGACTGGAGCAAGACCACACTCTCAGTAATTGAATCAGCAATGGCGCATTGATGTTAAGAATTGTTTTATTTTCAAATTTAAATCCCCCACAGGCAATGCTGTTATTCTAGATTAGATTAGACTTACAGTGTGGAAACAGGCCCTTCGGCCCAACAAGTCCACACCGACCCGCCGAAGCGCAACCCACCCATACCCCTACATTTACCCCTTACCTAACACTACGGGCAATTTAGCTTGGCCAATTCACCTGACCCGCACATCTTTGTGACTGTGGGAGGAAACCGGAGCACCCGGAGGAAACCCACGCAGACACGGGGAGAACGTGCAAACTCCACACAGTCAGTCGCCTGAGTCGGGAATTGAACCCGGGTCTACAGGCGCTGTGAGGCAGCAGTGCTAACCACTGTGCCACCGTGCCTCCCATTCTACTGTAATGGCAATGCTAATGGAATCAAAAGACCAGGCACTGCAGTGTCCAAAGCTTAACAATGAATTCAGCTGCCATTTGTTTTGGTTGAGATTTCAGCTTTTAAGAACCTCTACACATTTGTAACGCACCTCACACTCCTCACCTTCGCTCCTCCCCATATCTGGGGAATTTCAGGTACCTTATGTATGTGTGCAGATTCAGTACAATTCGAAACCCTGTTTAAAGCATGTATTCCAATGCAGCCTGAAAATGGACTTTCATTGCATTGAATATGAGTTCCCTTGTTCGGCTGTCATGATTGAATCCAAAGATGCAGACTACGAATTGAAGGAATCGCCTTGAAATTGCTGCACACCCTGTTGTATAATGCAGTTAAGACTGAATCTCTCCATTAGCATTGAATGTGCTGCAAATTCAGCAAGCTTTCTCACAATTCCATCCCTGAAATTGGTTCTTAATCACATGTGCCTTGAATTGGTTCTGAGAAGGATCCTTATAAAGAACTTCTAAGGTCAAAACTAGAGGTTGGATATTAAAGAGAAATTCTTGTTGCATTTTAGCAGAATCCATGGGGTTAACACTGAGAGCTGCTATTCTCCTGTCAGCTCTGAGATGAGGGAATACGTCAGGGGTTAATACTGAGGGCTATATTCTCCTTTGCAGTTCCATGGTGAAGGAACACTTCAGCTTAACTCGCAGATTCAAGGTTGCAGTTGAAAATTGATCCCAAGCTTATCTGGATACTCAAACTTTACAGAGCTCAGTTACTGCATGGATTTAGCTGCTTGTTCAACATTTGCCACTGTCTCGATTTTAACCCTTGACTTAGCCCATCCCCTCCTGTGTCTGGCCACTGGTACCATTCTTTACAAACTGTGCTTCATTAGCTGTGTGTGAAGAGACTATGTTACACTCACATGTGTCTTTGTCTCTTACTCTGTACAGCAATTAATAGCCCTGGGCTAGGCTCCCCGAAGGCATACTACAACAACAATTTGCATTTATATAGCACTGCAAATATAGAAAAATTGACAGGAACAATATTTGTGCAAAGTTTATCACGGATAGGTTTGATGAAAGCAATTGGTTTTGAGAAGGAACTGATGGAAGAGAGGAAGATACGAAAACCTAAGAGGGTGACCAATCATGAGCAAGTGGGGAAAAATAAATTGGTGGAGAAACTGAGCTCTGTGAAGGATGAGTATTCAGATAAGCTTGGGATTGATTTCCAACTGCAAATTTGCATCTGCCAGTTAAAGCTAGGTGTTCCTTTATGGAGTCTATGGTCTAGAGAGTGAATTTGTAAGCGTAGGGCTCAAGAAGCCAATGGCATGGCCAACACTTTTGGAAAGAAAGAAACTGGAATGGATAAGAGGTTAGGATTGAAAGAATATGGGCATCTCAAAGAGTTTTAGGGCTAAAGGAAGTTACAAAGTTAAAGGTGTGAGACATGGAGAATTTGAAATAAAGGTGAAAATTTTGAATTCAAGCCTTAGTAACCTATGCACCAAGTGAGAATTATACGGCACAGAAACAGGCTCTTCAGTTCAATTCGTCTGCACCAACCAGACATCCCAATCTGACCTAGTCTCATTTGTCGACACTTGGCCTGTATCTCCCAAACCCTTCCTATTCATATACCCATCCAGATACCTTTCAAATGTTGTAACAGTATCAGTCTCCACCATTTCCTCTGGCAGCTCATTCCATACACGCACTACCCCCTGCATGAAATGTTGCCCCTAAAGGTCCTTTTTAAATCTTTCCCTGTTACCTTAAACTATGCCTTCTAGTTTTGCAGACCCCCAACCTAGGAAAAAGGCCTGACCAGTCACCCTATCCATGCCCCTCATGATTTTATAAACCTCCATAAGGTCACCCCTCAGATTCTGACGCTCTAGGGAAAAAAAGCCCCAGCCTATTCAGTCTCTTCCTATAGCTCAAATCCTCCAATGCTGGCAACACCCTTGTAAGTCTTTTGTGCACTCTCTCAAGCTTAACAACATCTTTCCGAAAGAAGGGCCAGTCAATACAAGGATGATAGATACATGGGTTAAGAATGGGTTTTGTTCCTGAGTATGATTGGACGTTGATTTTTATGCAAGTCAGAACACATTACAGTGCAATATAAGTACAAGCAAGCATTCACATGTTGGATCTTTAAAGTTACGATAAGCAGGGGATCTTGATCATAAATATAACTGTTTGTAAATCAGGGACCATCTGCAAACAACACTTGGTGCAACTGTAGACACGGATAACAGAATTTCAGAAAGACTCAACAAAGGGTGCAAGGTGAAATCCTGGCCTGGAGAACGTTGGAATAAACAAGCCTAGAGGTAACAAAGACAAAGTTGAGCAATTTGATGATAATAATGGGGCTAGGCTTGATTGGCACCCCATTTACCACCCTAGATATACATATCCTTCACCACTGACATGTAACAGCAACAGTGAGTACTATCTGTAGGGTGCATTGTAGCATATCATTGACACTCTGTCTACAGCATCTTCAAACCTATGATCTCAACCACCTAGAAGGACAAGACCAACAGATGCACAGGAATACCACTGCCTACGGATTCCCCTCCAAGCCACATGCCATCCTGACTTGGAATTATATTGCCATTCCTTCACTGTTCCTACAGCACATGGACTGCAGCAGTCCAAGAGGGCAGCTCATTGCCGGAGGCAGGCAATATGTACTGTCCTTACCAACAACATCCATATCCTACCAACAGATCAAACTCAAGAGGTTACATGCACTTGGATGACACCTGTAGAGAAAGAATCATGGAAAATGGAGATATAGCATTACGATAGAATTCCTACAGTGTGGAAACAAGTCCACACTGACCCTCCAATCCAGACCCATTCCCCTAACTAACCCATCTCACCTGAACATCATACGCAATTTGGCATGGCCAATTCACTTAATCTGCACACCTTTAGATTGTGAGAGGAAACCTGAGTACCTGGAGAAAACCCGCACAGATACGGGGAGAACGAGAAAACTCCACACAGAGTCACCCAAGGCTGGAAATGAACCTAGCTCCCTGGCACAGTGAAGTGGTAGTGCTAATCCCTGGGCCACCGTGCCACCAATATGATAGCATTTAGAACGTACATGTGGGTTTTCCATGACTTTGCTCAAGGCAAGTTGGAACAGAGACTGCTTTATAATGACAGCAGCCTTGTGTCACAAGTCAGTTCTCATTAGCTACATTCACAGGACTTGCCCTAAACCACAGGCACTATAAGGTTTGCCTGCCCGAGGTTTGTGTGAGACAGAGAGAGATTTACTTTGTATTTAATCATATTTTGTGGGAGAGGTTAGTTCTGACACTAGATATTTGAAATGGAAGGTGTTCCAGCCCTAAGGATTAGTGTCACTCACGAATGATCAGAATATTCAGAAAAAATGCTGCAAAGTAGAACAATTACAGAGGAGTTACTGATTTGTAAATATTCCCTTCATTCCTTTGCAGTATTTCAAATGAGTTCATTTTGACTTTCAGGAGGTAGAGCGCATGGGGGGGGCTGAGATAATGTCTCAGAGAAAATTCCATTAAATTTAGGAATTATTCATTTGGAAAATCTGTGCAGGCTGATACAAAGAACGCTAGAAGGCTGCAAACTGCTGACAATCATGCACAGAAGCTCCTGCTGTTATCACCATTGCGGTTACAATCAGGTTTATTATAGAACAGCCTTCCAACTTGATAGCGACGCACTAATTCACTTCAACTCACCATGTCTCCAATGGTTCACAAATGACAGTTCTTTTGCTGTTACAGAAGTACACTGAAAGATTAATAATTATGTTCTTTGCATTAAAGAATATTGCACAGTACATTATTCATCTTGCAGTAGATTTGAAACTTTGGAATGAGGTTTTACAGATGTCAGAAGCTAATGTATAGTTCTACAAATTAAATTGCATTGCCTATGTTACCTGTAAATACTGAAGGAGCAATTTATCAACATGCATCATAAATGGAAAAGACTTCATAAAGATTAAGAAGCATTCGGAATTATCTCAAGGCTTCCCAAACTATGAGTTGCAAACAGGACTAACCATAAGACCATGAGGCATAGGAGCAGAAGTAGGCCATTTGGCCCATCATTCTGCTCCATCTTGTAATGAAACCATGGCTGGTCTCAGCTCCACTTTTGCTGCCTTTTTCCCATAACCCTTGATTGCCTTATAGATTGAAAACCTGTACATGAATACAACCTTGAATTCACTTAATATTCAGCCTCGACAGCTCTTCACAAAAAAGAATTCCACAAATTCAACTAAACTTGTGGAATGGCATGGTGGGTCAGTGGTTAGCAGTGCTGCCTCACAGTGCCAGGGACTCAGGTTCAATTCCTGCCTCGGGCAACTGTCTGTGTGGAGTTTGTACATTCTTCCTGTGTCTGCGTGGGCTTCCGCACAATCCAATGATGGATGGTGACTTGATCAGACTAAATTGTTCATCGTGTTAGGTATATTAGTCAGGGGTAAACATAAAGGTAGGGGGTGGGTTACTTTTCAGAGGGTCAGTGTGGACTTGTTGGGCAGAAGGGCCTGTTTCCACACTGTAGGTAATCTAATCTAAATTTGGAGGAAAAATAATTGCACCTCACCTCAGTCTTAAATGGAGGAGCCCCGTTTCTGGGATTACGAACTGTGAATGAGCAATGACTGTCTTAGAATTCAACATGAGTGTTAATTACTTCGCGTTTTTGTTGTGATTTGAACAAGGTCAGCCAGATAGATCTCATAGAACGACTTTCCTGATTGGGACTGTTAACCTGATCAAATTAAGGAGCCCTGACTGACAGATATCAACAGCGGCTCTGTTCACTCAGAGCTGGGCCAGTGTCATGTATTGTGCACGTGTAAATAAAGGGTGACTTAGTGACGGGCTACTGGCCTCTGTGGAGTTATCTCACTTCCAATCCTCTAACATGAAAGTCTTGAGATAACAAGATGCAGGTGAGTCTGGACAAGCTGCTAACTCTGGATTAAGCGACTAAGGTCTGAAAACCCCTGGAGTCCATGACTTACCGTCCATAGAGTCATAGAGATATACATGGAAACAGACCCTTCGGTCCAACTCATCCATGCCAACCAGACATTCCAACCCAATCTAGTCCCATCTGCCAGCACCTGGCCCACATCCTTCCAAACCCTTCCTATTCATATACCCATCCAGATGCCTTTTAAATGCCATAATTATACCAGCCTCCATCACTTCCTCTGGCAGCTCATTCCATACACGCACAACCTTCTGTGTGAATAAGTTGCCCCCTAGGTCCCTTTTATATCTTTCCCCTCTCACCGTAAACCTATGCCCTCTACTTCTGGACTTCCACACCCCAGAGAAAAGACTTTTTTTATTTATCCAATCCATGCCCCCCATGATTTTATAACCCTTGACAAGGTCACCCCTCAGCCGCTGAAGCTCCAGGGAATACAACCCCAGCCTATTCAGCCTCTCCCTATAGCTCAAATCCTCCAACCCTGGCAATGGCCTTGTCAATCTTTTCTGAACTCTTTCAAGTTTCACAGCATTCTTCGGACGTGAATGAGACCAGAACTGCATGCAACATTCCAGAAGTGGCTGAACCAATGTCCTGTACATCTGCAACATGACCTCTCAACTCCTATTCTCAATACGCATTGTTGTATAAATCCCTGCTCCTCTCAACTGCTATCTTGGTGACCCAGCACCAGCATCTCAGGGGATGTTCCATGGGCAGCGACTGCATTCACCTCTGTTCACAACATTGACATCTGACACTTACCAGCCCTCTGGCATCAGCATGGCACATCTTCAATCTGCTTACAGCACAATCTGCCCTTCAACGTTGCACCTTGAGGTGCACTGGCAATATTTCATTGCAATACTGCTGCAAGGACACTGCGGGGATGTCTGTCCGACAGCACTTGCTGTCTCAACGCTGACTCATTTTGTGCCTTCCTCGGTGCTCACGGCCTCCTTGCTTTTCTTTGTCCTTTTGCGCTTTGTCTCCCTTAGTCATAGGAGAGAAACAAGTTTGGAATCAGCAACCTGGAACCAAACAAGTACTGTGGAAGGTCACAATTCAATGTTGTTGTACTCAGTGTTGAATGCAGAAGGCTGTAGGGTGCCTAGTTGAAAGATGAGATGTTCTTCCTCAAACTGAAACCATTGTTGGGAAATTGTCATTATTTTTGTTGCATTATTGCTGTGATTTTGTTTGTGCATTCTGCCACCTTTTCAGTTTTGAGTTGTTCCTGTTTTATTTTGAGCCCATCATTGTGGTGAAATGATGATGATGAAATCAAGACAACGGAAAATAATTGGGATAAAAAGGAAGTGGACAAGGCAACAATAAATTATGGAGATCAATGGCCTTGCCTCCGAAAATCCCAATGAAGAATTTAAGTAAAACTGACTTTCGTCTTTTGTTTTATTTTAGTTCTTGCATTAGGATTGGATAGAGAACCCCACTCTTTCTGGACTATTAGGATCCAATATAGTGATAGCAACCTTGAAAATTATGGATGGATTTGAGAAGTTAGACATATACAATCACTTCTTCTCTAAAACAATGCTTACAAACTTGTGTAAACCCGCGTTATATAAAAATCATGCTTTAGAAACAGCGCTTAAAGGGTTGGCAACGTGAGCATGTTAAAAGTTTGCGCTTTAGAAACAGTGTCCCCTATTTGTCAAACACGTTACAGCGAACTTACGTTGAAGCAATGCATGTAATAGCAGAATGACCTGCAAAAGATGTTTTCACATTCAAAACAAAGGGGCATTAGCATGAGATAGCCCCTCATACATCCACTTGGATATTCAGGAAAACTGTCTTAACCCAGAGTGCCTTTTGGATGGCAGTTTCCCAGATCCTGCTCATTCACACCACCTCCAAACACCTTTTTTTTTGTTTACATGTCCCAGTCCAACTCTCTTTGGCCTTTCACCACAAACCCTTTTGTCATTTAATCTCCCCTGGTCCCACCCACCTTACCTGATCTCAGAACTCCCTTTTCATTCAATTCCCAACTGGAATGATAACTTGTTCAAACTCGTCCAAACACAGTTAGATGGCCAGCTTCCCCCAGTTTTGATGAACAGTCACAGACCTGAAACCTACTTTCTCTCCACAGTTGCTGCCTGACCTCCTGAGCATTTCCTACATGTTACTTCAGGTTTGCTGTAATGTCATTATTTTGCATTTAAACACTTAATGGGGCATAAGAATAACACTTGAACATCAAGGGTTAAGTTATGAGGAGACATTGTATAAATTTTCTCCAGAATTTAGAAGGTTAAGGTTTAGAATCATTGAACAAAATCCCTATAGTGTGGAAACAGGCTACTCAACATATCAAGACCACACCTACCCTCTGAAGAGCATCCCACCCTGACCCAGCCCCAGCCCCAGCCCCCCACTACTCTACAACCCTGCATGTCCCGTGCCTAACGCACCTAACCTGCACATCTTTGGACAGTTGGAGAAACTCAACGCACCCAGAGGAAACCCATGCAGTGACGGGAAGAACTGTGTGCAAAATCCACAGTCACCCGAATGTAGAATCAAGCTGGTGCCTGTTGCTAACCACTGAGCCACCATGCTGCCCTGGTTAGGTGGTCAAAATCTTCAAGATATGAACAGGAAAAGACAGGGTAAATAAAGGAGCAGGAACAGGAGGAGGCCATTCTGCCTCTGAGCCTGTTCTGTCATTCATTGAGATCATGAATCATCTGTGACCTAATTCTATACACCTGCCCTTGGCTCATATCCCTTAATACCTTGGCTTAACAAAAAAAAATCTATCTCAGATTTAAAATTATAAACTAATCCATTATCCATTGTCATTTGTGGAAGAGAGTTCCAAATATCTATCACCCTTTGTGTGTAGAAGTGCTTCCTAACATCTTTCCTGAACAGTCTGACCCTAATTCTCAGACTATGCCACTAGTTCTGGAATCCCTAACCAGTGGAAATAGCTTATCTTTACCTACCTTGTCTTTTCCTGCTAATATCTTGAAAACTTTGATCAGATCACCCCTTGACCTTCAAAATTCGAAAGAAAACAGGCCTAATCTGTATAATGTCTCCTCATAACTGGATTCTGGGCGCTAAGTTATCATTCTTGTAAACCTGCAATGTACTCTGTCCAAGACTAATATCGCCTTCTGAAAGTGCTGTGGCAAACTTTATATACAATATTGTATTTGGGTGAGGGTGGGGGATTGCAGGGGAAGGAGGTGGTATGCAATTTGATTTGTTTTAAAATATTGCAAACTGCAGAGACTCTTAGACATTTGATGTGGGTTATTTTTTATTTAACTGATAGAAACGTATGGCTATCAAATGGGAGACCTTATGGCTTAATGGTTTGTATTTCTGCCTCTGAATAGAATGTTCCAGGTACAAGTCCCATTCTGGGACCTTACCAATAAGAAAGGTGTGTTAAAGTTGCAGCCAATCAGCTGGATAAATTTGACAAAAAGTCATTTTCAAGATGGTGAACACTGTGGCCTCACAGCAGCAGGCACCCAGGTTTGATTCCCGCCTCAGGCAACTACATGTGGGGTTTGCACATTCTCCCTATGTTTGCATGGGTTTCCTCCCAAAGTCCAATGATGTGTAGGTTAGGTGGAACACAGCTCAGTCCATCATGCAAACCAACCTTCCATCCATTGACTCCATCTACATTTCTCGCTGTCCCAGAAAGGCAGCCAACATCAAAGACCCCTCCTATCCCATTTATAATCTCTTCTGTCAGGTGGGAGATACAACAGATTAAACACATGGACCAACAGATTCAAGAACAGCTTCTTCCTTGCTGTAATTAAACTTCTGAATGAGCCCCTCAAATTTTAAATTTAATGTTGATCTCACTCTCTGTGCACCATCTCTGCACCTGTAACATTGTATTCCTCACTCTGTTTTATTACCCCATTGCACTTTGTATGGGATGATCTGCCTGTACTGCATGCAAAACAAAACTTTTCACCGTACCTCAGTACTTGTGACAATAATAAATCAAATCAAAGGATTGGTCATGCTAAATTGCCCAAAGCATCCAGGGATGTGCAGGTTAGATGAATTAGCTATGGGCAATGCAGAGTTATAGGAATAGGGCAGGGGCCGCTTTCGGGTGGGATGCTCTTCAGAGAGTTGGTGCATACTCGATGGGCCAAATGGCTTCTTTCTGAAATGTAGGGATTCTATGATTCTATGACATGCCAATGTCCAGTGGTAATGTAGCTGTTTGATTCTTAACTGGTCTTTGATTTATCTTACCATAAGCCACTCAATTCAAAAGTATTGTGGGACAGCGAAGAGGGTTACTTTAGATTACAACAGGATCTGGACCAGATGGGCCAATGGGCTGAGAAGTAGCAGATGGAGTTTAATTCAGATAAATGTGAGGTGCTGCATTTTGGGAAAGCAACTCTTAGCAGGACTTGTACACTTAATGGTAAGGTCCTAGGGAGTGTTGCTGAACAAAGAGACTTTGGAATGCAGGTGCATAGCTCCTTGAAAGTGGAGTCGCAGGTAGATAGGATAGTGAAGAAGGCGTTTGATATGCTTTCCTTTATTGGTCAGAGTATTGAGTACAGGAGTTGAGAGGTCATGTTGCGGCTGTACATGACATTGGTTAAGGCCAATGTTGGAATATTGTGTGCAATTCTGGTCTCCTTCCTATCGGAAAGATGTTGTGAAACTTGAAAGAGTTCAGAAAAGATTTACAAGGATGTTGCCAGGGTTGGAGGATTTGTGCTATAAGGAGAGGCTGAACAGGCTGGGGTTGTTTTCCATAGAGTGTTGGAAATTGAGGGGTGACCTTATAGGTGCTTACAAAATTATGAGGGGCATGGATAGGGTAAATAAACAGAGTATTTTCCCTGGGATCGGGGAGTCCAGAACTAGAGGGCATAGCTTTAGGGTGAGAGGGGAAAGATATAAAAGAGACCTATGGGGCAACTTTTTCATGCAGAGGGTAGTACGTGTATGGAATGAGCTGCCAGAGGAAGTGGTGGAGGCTGGTACATTTGCAACATTTAAGAGGCATTTAGATGAGTACATGAATAGGAAGGGTTTGGAGGGATATGGGCTGGGTACTGGCAGATGGGACTAAATTGGGTTGGGATATCTGGTCGGCATGGACGGGTTGGACCAAGGGGTCTGTTTCCATGCTGTACATCTCTATGACTCTATGACTCCACTGGTGCTGCCAGTGATGTTGATAAATCACGAGAACAAAGGAAAAGAAGATATTTCTCAGTCTAGAGACTCCATCCAGATCCCCGTCCCTACTGTTTGGGAGCCCAGGTCTTGTTCCCAATGTTCCTACAACCTGGCAATGTGAGTGAGTGGCAGAATGTCACCCGAGACCAAATTCCCAATAATTAGATTAGGCAAATGCAAAGTGCATTAACATTCTCACATTATAATGCAAGGCACTACGCACATTAGTTTGCGAAGGCGACATCATTCATAAGTCTCTACCAACCATTGAAATAAGCCGTGTTGATCTTTCGATTAACATGCTCTGTTTACTCCTTCCCTGCAATTCTGACATTGTGACAGATGTTTGTGAACACAAAGCTTTATTGATCCAGGTGATATTTTGATTTGAAACCAACAGTTGTGTTCAGCCACGTGGGAATCCCTGTGAGAAAATCTACACCAATAAAAATGCAATGATGTAAGTTCAATTTGATAGTCTTCTGGCAATTTTAATGCCTGTGAATTACTATTTCACTGGCTGAAGAAGATTGGTCCTGTTTAGGGCCATAGGTCTGGGCAAGCTACGGCCATTAGATTAGATTCCCTACAGTAGGGAAACAGGCCCTTCGTCCCAACAAGTCCACACTGACCCTCTGAAGAGCAACCCACCCAGACCAATTCTCCTACATTTACCCCTAACTAATGCACCTAACACTATGGGCAATTTAGCATGACCAAATCACCTAACCTGCACATCCTTAGATTGTGGGAGGAAACTGAAGCAAACTCACGCAGACACGGGGAGAATGTGCAAACTCCACACAGACAGTCACTTGAGGCTGGAATCGAACCTGGGTCCCTGGTGCTGTGAGGCAACAGTGCTAACCACTAAGCCACCTCTTCTTCGGTGGATATGCCTGATCCCTCACCATTGAACGTTTCTCAGAGCCCAATCTCCAGAATGGGTTGTGGGTGAGTTGAAAGACGTGTGGGGGGAGTAGGGGGGTCAAGATAAGGATCAGAGAATTGCAGAAGGAGGCCATTTGTCTGTCTGTCCAGGTCAGCCCTCAGCAGGAGCAAATCAGTGAGTCTCTAATTAGCCCTGCAGACGCTTCACCTCAGGCACCTACCTATACACTCTCAGGCAGTGTGTTCTAGTTACTAATCTGTCACTGAAGACAAATGTGACCCTATCCCTTTGTTAGTTCTTTGCAAAATTGCAAGAAGGCCATCAAAAATCTTGAGCGCATCGATTTGCAGCAGTCAGCAATGAGGTGGGCAGTGGTCAGTGGCGAAAGAGGGTGGCAGTGACGGTTTGTTGGAAAGGCTGGCAGCAGCAGCAGTCAGCAGTGGTCAGGGCCAAAGCCTCGCGAGTGGCAGTGATGGAGATGGCCCGATGGAGATCAGAGGCGAAGGCAGCTGGTGAACACAGGAGGGTCTCAGCCCAGCACAGAGCAGAGTGAGCCCTCTTAGGGAAAGCCCAGCTTGGCACACCCTGCAGGCCCATGGCTTAAGAAAGGATTGCAATGTTTGAAGTTTTAACTTTGATACTAAGACGACTGCAGTGCAGAAGTTTTCAAACCTATACCTTTAGTTTTCTACTTCTGTAACTAAGATTTTGTAGCTAGCTACCTTTGTACCTAAGATGGCACTGGGAATGGCGACATTGTACCATTTTCATTGTACACATGACAATAAAACCTACATTTTCTTGCCTCACCTTACCTTAAGGTATAAACCTGAGGCCGGTTGAAACTTCTCTAGCAATGGATCTAGGGCAGATTCTGTTTTATTCGGTCCATGGTCCATTTCCTGCAGGGTAACCCATAGTTAATGGGACACCCAGCTGATGTCCCATTTCTAGTCGAAAGATGCAGATAGTCGAAAGATGGTAATTCCCTCGGATTCCTGATATCTAGAGAGAACATAATGCACCCAAGGAAATGGAAATCAAAGCTGACATCTACTTCAGACCCACAGCAATATGGTTGACTCTTAAATGCCCTCTTAAGTGACCATCCAGAAAAGCCCAAGGGCAATTCGGGCAGGGTAATAAATGTTAGCCCTGCCAGTAATGCCTACATCCCATAAATAATGATGTTAAAAATCACACAACACCAGGTTATAGTCCAATAGGTTTATTTGGAAGCACTAGCTTTCAGGGCACCGCTCCTGCATCAGGTGGTTGTGGAGTATAAGATCATAAGACACAGAATTTTTATACAGTGTGATGTAACTGGAATTATATATTTAAAAAGACCTGGATTGTTTGTTAAGTCTGTTATCTTTTAGAATGACCTTCAAATCATTATCTGGGCCAACATGATACCAATTGTTAAAGTTCAATTGAGAATGTAACTTTTACGAAAGTTTTGCAATTTACATATGAAAAACCTGAAACCAACATGGCCTTTCAAGTTCATTAGCTTCTGTCTGAGTGTGTTGGTGTGTTTATGGGCTACCATGATGAAAGACCCAATACAGACAACAAGCAAAACTAATGTCGTTTACAAAAAACCTTGTAGGAACTGTAATAAACACTACATTGGACAAACAGGCAGAAAATTGGTCAGCAGGATATATGAACAGTAACTAGCCATAAAAAGTCATGACCCACTCTCACTAGTATCCTTACATACAGATGATCACTTCGACTGGGACAACACATCCATCCTGAGGACAAGCCAAACAGAGACACGCACAAGAATTCCTAGAAGCATGACATTCCAACTGGAACTCTATCAACAAACACATTGACTTAGATTCCATTCACCATCCCCTGAGAAAAAGAACGGCAAATGACATTACCATAGGAAATGACATCACCACAGAAAATGACATCATCAACCCAAGGAAACCCAAACACATACACAGAAAGTGGGCCACGCCTCCAGTGCTTCATCCGGAGGCTCACTGAAGATGTTACCACATATGGTGACGAAACATCTAAAAACAAACCTTCCAGCTCAGTGAGCAAACCTACATCCAGAACCTCAACCTGAGCTACAAATCTTCTCAAAACTCATTAATTGTTAGTATTTCTGCTTCTGAGGTAAATAGGTTCAGGTTCAAGTCACTCTCCTGCATTTAAGTACAAAAATCAAGTTTGATATTCTTACTCTAGAATTTGACACCTGAAACAATGCCACCAAAACAGGTCAATGTCAAACAATCAATTAAAAATGTTTATCAAAAAGAAAACTTCAATGCAGGGCCACACAGGGGAATATAAACTCAAATTGAGTTAGGTTGCTCAATAAACTGATGGTCGGGAGCATGAAGATTGGTCAAAAACTGAAACTCTGTCCTCCCCTCTAAAGAATTGTTGAAGATGTGGGGTGGGGGTGGGGGGGGGGGGTGTAACTGTCAACTGTCTATTTCAAAACTGAGGTTGTAAGATTTTTGTACAGTACAAGTATGAAGAGATAGAGGTCAGCCCTAATCTCATTGAATGATGGAACAATTCCAAGGGGCAGAATGGCCTCATGTTCATGTGTTTAATACTGAACTAAGTGAACCAACTATTTCCAGCTGTTCTGAGAATTTGTAATCTAAACAAATGCATTTCAAATGGTTATAATTCCATGCTTTGAACTTCAATGTGTTTTAAATTACCCTGATTATAAAGCAGCCAAATGAATGCTGTCACTTCAAAAAATTATCTTCATTTATACCAATGTGTAAGCATTACTGGGCTTCTGTTTGTCTTTTATGAAATGAAACTGGAATGAATAGTTGGCATCTATCCACTTGTATAACCTTGGGTTTTAGAGGTTGAAATTGGAGTTGTTATTAAGAAGCACATGAATATTCCTTTTGAAATTCCTTTAGTCATTAATGTGTACCTCACAAGAAACCTGGATTCCTTTTTATATTTCAGAGTACACACACACACACACACACACTCCTTATGCAGTCATCAATAATGGAAAAAAATTATTGAAATAAACAAGCAGTTAAAAAGTGTGATACTAACAGGACTGTGCACTGCTTGTCACTGGCCACTTGGGTGTTTCCTTCCTTCCTGGTGGTGGAAACCGAATAAAGATTTGTGCACCTTGTGTCTCACATCTGCACACACACACATCATGGGTGCGAGGGAAAAAAAAAATCACCATTACCACAGTTAGGCAGTAGTGTGGGAGGAAAAAAAAATAAACAGGAGTAAAAGAAAAAAAAAATTTAAAAAATGAAGCGGACTGTCAGAGATTCTGTTCCAAAAAAAAGTGTGATGCTGGAAAAGCACAGTCGGTCAGACAGCATCCTAGGAGCAGGAGAGTCAAAGTTTTGAGCATAAGCCCTTCATCAGGAATGTGGAGGGGTGGGGAACAAGGGGGATGAAAGATAAATGGGACGGAGTGGGACTGGGAGGAAGGTAGCTGGGAATGCGATGGGTAGATGAAGGTGGGGGAATGATGGTGATAGATCAGAGCACAGGGTGGAGCAAATAGATGGGAAGGAAGATGGACATGTAGGACAGTTCAACAGGACAGTGCCAAGATGGAAGGTTGGCTCTGGGATGAGGTGGGGGGAAGGGAAGGTGAGGAAGCTGGTGAAATTGACATTGATCCCGTATGATTGGAGGGTCCCAAGGCAGAAGGTGAGGTGTTCTTCCTCCAGGCGTCGGGTGGCTAGGATTTGGCGGTGGAAGAAGCCCAGAACTTGAATGTCCTTGGTGGAGTGGGAGGGCGAATTGAAGTGTTTGGCCACAGTGTGGTTGAGTTGTTTAGTGCTTTTCCAGCACCACACTTGTTGACAGTATCTGCAGTCCTCCCAGTGAAATAAACGAGCAAATGCCCTGCCTCCTGATACTCCGAAGAATGTAAATAGTCAACTGAAGACCTAGTTTTGTCTGAAATCAAGAAATCTGAAATGGAACTTTTACTAAATGCAAATATGGTCATTTTTAAAGGGTAAAAAATGAGGTCTGCAGATGCTGGAGATCACAGCTGAAAATGTGTTGCTGGTTAAAGCACAGCAGGTTAGGCAGCATCCAAGGAACAGGAAATTCGATGTTTCGGGCATAAGCCCTTCATCAGGATTCCTGATGAAGGGCTTATGCCCGAAACATCGAATTTCCTGTTCCTTGGATGCTGCCTAACCTGCTGTGCTTTAACCAGCAACACATTTTCAGCTGGTCATTTTTAAAGTTCATTTTTGGGATGTTGCTAGCTGGGCCAGCATTTATTGCCCATCCCTAGCTGGACTTCAGAAGGTTAGGGTAAGCTATCTTCCTGAACCGCATGTGCTGTAGGGTCGACCCATAATGTTCTGAGTGAGGGAAGAGGAACTCCCCACAACAAAGCCAGACATTTCTGTTGGAGGTTGAAGCTGTTCGGACGGTGTACTGTTGCAGTCTTCTTGAAAAGTGAAACCCTAAATTATTCAGTGCATTGACCAAAGCATTTACACTTTTGCTGTTAAGATCCAATGTAAAAAAAAACTTGAAAAAAGTACGATTTGTTGAATGAAGTCGAATTACGATTCTAAATGTTAATAATTATTTCTAAAAACCCTCATGGGCCTTGAGAAGCTAATTATAAACTCATGGAATGTCAAATTTCTTCACTATGATAGAAAGAAATTCCACATATTTCAGTAATAATACCTTAAAAAGCTTATTGAGAACATTTAAGTTTTAATCCAAATATGATCATTTATTTTTTGTAACCTGAAATTTTACATTAAAAGTAAAAGAATTCAATGCTTTAATTTCCTGGTTTTGCTTTCAGGCTGTACAGTCTAGACTTGAACCACTTGCTGCGTGAAAGATTTTTTTTCTCATATCATTTTTGCTTGTTTTGCAAACCACTTTAAACTTGTTCTCAATCCCTTTATTAGCAGGAACAGTTTCTTCCTATTCACTCTACCCAGCAGCCTCACGATTTTGAAACCTTCTATCAGATCTCCTCTGAGCCTTCTTCTCTCCAAGAAAAATAGTCCCAATTAGGGGGAGGTGATGACCGGAATGATATTATTATTGAACTGTGAATTCAGAGAGGAGAAAGTGAGGACAGCAGATGCTGGGAGAGACATGGAACAGTCCATCTTCTGTAGTTACACTGACACCATCTCCCACCTTTTTCTCTGTTACATTGACGACTGTATCTTTGCCACCTCGTGCTCCCATAAGGAGGTTGAACAGTTCATTAGCTTCACTAACACCTTCCACCCTGACCTTAAGTTCAGATGGACCATTTCAGACTCCTCCCTCCCTTCCCGGAACTCTCGGCGACTGACTCAACATGGACATCTACTTCAAAGCAACCAACTCCCACAGCTACCTTGACTACACCTCTTCCCACCACCTTTCCTGTACAAACATGATCCCTTACTCCCAATTCCTCCGCTTCCCGCTGTATCTGCTACCAGGGGAGCTAATTCCACTCCAGGATATCCCAGATGGCCTCCTATTTCAACAGCTGCAATTTCCTCTCCCATGAAGTTGATGATGCCCTCTAGTGCATTTCTCTACTTCCTGCACCTCCGTCCTTGAACCCCACATTTCCAACCACACAAGGATAGAATCCACCCAGTCCTCACCTTCCAATCCACTAGTCTCTGGACACAGCGCATTATCCTCTGCCATTTCCATCACCTACAATCAGACCTCACCATCAGAGATATATTTCCCTACCCACCCCTATCTGCATTCCACAGAGACCATTCCCTCTGCGAATCCCTCGTTAGGTCCATGTCCCCCACCAACCCACCCTCCACCTTTCCTTGTCACCACAAAAGGTGTAAAACCTGCACCCACATCTCCCTCCTTACCTTTGTCCAAGGCCCCAAAGGATCTTTTCACAATCCAGAGATTTTCTTGCAGCCCCACACACCTAAGGAAACTGCCATCCTTACCTGGTTAGGCCTACATGTCACTCCAAGACCACAGCAATGTGGTTGACTCTTAACAATTAGTGAAGGACAATAAATACTGGCCTAGCCAGTGATGCCCTCATCCCATGAATGAATAAAAAACAATTCTTCCATCTTTTCTTTCCTTGAATCAACAGGACCAGAAGAAAGACAGAAATTATGTAAAACCTGAGTTCATACTTCCAGGTCAGGTGAAGGGTACATATTGAAAAATGTCTGTTGTGAGAAATATAATGAAATTGACTTCCACTTACAAAGCTAAGGACGAGAAATTCCTCTTGTTTCAAAAAAGAGTAGATGAAAAGAGAGAACCATACGTCACAGAAAGCCTTTTGTTCCATTGTATCGGTGTCCACCCTTGCAAAGATACTGTCTGATTCATACAACTCCCACCTCTTGCCCTATAACCCTATGATATTTTTCACCCTCAATATATTTATCCAATTCTCTTCTGAAAGGTCTGGAAACTGCCTCTTCTTTCCTTTTGCGTAGTGCATTTCTATAATACATTCCATGAAATACAAATTTCCTCAGCCCCCTCTCTCCACCCCATTACTGTTTTACCCAATGTAACATTGGTCTTTGCCCTCTACTCTCTTGCCCTTCACCCACTGGAAACAATTTCCACCTAACAACACTATCACATCGCTTCACAATCAGGAGCACTTCCATTTAAGTTTGCTCACTGAGCTAGAAGGTTAA
This sequence comes from Hemiscyllium ocellatum, assembly GCF_020745735.1. Taxonomy (NCBI): domain Eukaryota; kingdom Metazoa; phylum Chordata; class Chondrichthyes; order Orectolobiformes; family Hemiscylliidae; genus Hemiscyllium; species Hemiscyllium ocellatum. Next base: position 27,289,756 of record NC_083442.1, on the reverse strand, counting down.
TTTTCAGACATTTCATCACCACACTAGGTAACATCTTTAGTGGGCCTCCAACTGAAACACTGATGGTGTTTCCTGCTTTCTATTTATATGTTTGGGTGTCCTTGAGTTGGTGATGTCATTTCCTGTGGTGATGTCATTTCCCACGGTGATATAATTTCCTATCCTTTTTCTCAGGGGGTGGTAAATGCGATCCAAGTCAATGTGTTTGTTGTTGGAGTTCCGGTTGGAATGCCATGCTTCTAGGAATTCTCGTGCATGTCTCTGGTTGGCTTGTCCTAGGATGGATGTGTTTCCCTCCCTTATCTGTGTGTAAGGATACTAGGGAGAGGGGGTCACGTTGTTTTGTGGCTAGTTGATGTTCATGTATCCTGGTGTATGCTTGCTCATGTAGCTGAGCAAACCTACATTCAGAACCTCAACCCGAGCTACAAATCTTCTCAAAACTTGCTAATTTCCATTTAACTTTCTCTGCAGATCGGAGAACAACCTCAAATGCTCCAGGAATAGCAACTCCAAGAAGATTTTTTCTTCCATGTTCAAATCATTAAATCATAGCGGTCTACAGCATCTAACAAGGTCCTCGTTGAGTCTGCATCAGTCAGAAACACACACTTAGATCGGAGGGTTTGTCTTATGAAGGGAGGTTGAGTGAGCTCGGGCTTTTCACACTGGAGAAAAGTGACTTGATAGAGGTGTATAAGGTAATGATTAGATTAGATTCCTTACAGTGTGGAAACAGGCCATTTGGCCCCAACAAGTCCACAGCAACCCTTCGAGGAGATACTCACCCAGACCCATTTCCCCCTGACTAATGCAGCTAACACTATGGGCAATTTAACATGGCCAATTCACCTGACCTGCACATCTTTGGACTGTGGGAGGAAACTGGAGCACCGGAGGAAACCCCCGCAGAAAGGGGGAGAATGTCCACAGAGACAGTCGCCCAAGGCTGGAATTGAACATGGGTTCCTGGCACTGTGCGACAGCAGTGCTATACACTGAGCTACCATGCCGCCCGTAATGAGAAGCATAGATAGAGAAGATAGCCAGAGACCTGTCCCCAAGGCAGTATTGGCTATCACGAGGGGTCATAATTTTAAGGTGATTGGAGAAAGGTATTAGGGAGATGTCAGAGGTAGGTTCTTTACGTAGACAGTGGTAGGTGCGTGGAATGCACTGCCAGAGTCAGAAACATTAGGGACATTTAAGCGATTGCTGGGCAAGCACATGGACAGCAGTAAATTGGGGGATGTGTAGGTTAGATTGATCTTAGATTAAGCTAAATGCTCAGCATAACATCATGGGCTGAAGGGCCTGTATTGTGCTGTTCTGTTCTATGTACCAATCTAATCTCATTTTCCAGCAGTTGGCTGGAAAGTTTTGTATCTTCTGCCTGATGGAAGAGGTTGGAAGAGTCTATAACCAGGGTGAGAGGGGTGTTTGATGATGTTGGCTGCCTTCCCGAGACAGTGGGAAGTATAGATGGAGTCAATGGATGAAAGGGTGGTTTGTGTGATGAACTGGGCTGTGTTCCCAATTCTCTGAAATTTCTTACAGTCCTGGGTAGACCAGTTGCTGTAACAAGCCATGGTGCATCTGCAAAACTTGGTAAGCGTCTGTTTGCACATGCTGAACTCCCTTAGCCAGCATGTTCCAGATTCCCACACCCTTTGGGTGAAATAAAAATTCTCACACTCTCCTTGAAATTTCTGCCCCTTACCTTAAATCTACACCCACTGGTCATTGAGCCTTTCATCAAGGGGAAACGTTTATGCCTTTCTCCTCTATGTGTGACCCTCATAACTTTACACATCTCAACCACGATCCCCCTCAGTCTGCTCTGCCCATAGGAAAACAATTCCAGCCTACCCAATCTCTCTTCATAACTAACACTCTCCAGGCCAGGCAACATCTCAGTGATGAAAGTCTGGATAAGTATGCCTTTTAAATGTGCAAGATTAACAACATGGTTATTGTATCTGGGGTCAAAAATAAAAGCATCCTCCAGCCATTCATTAAAATACAATTCTCCGCTGGTCATTAATGGCATCAGTTTACAGCTGTCTTCTAATAACATGAAACTCTTTCGTGTACAGAAGGAGTTGGATTTATTCAATCCTTTAACAAGAGAGTAGCACTGTAAAGTGGGAATTTAATGCCACTTCTTAAAAAAAAGTCAACTTATAATTTTAACTATGACTTCATAAGAGAAACAGGCTATAATTGTTGCTTGGCTACTCTCTCTCATTCCTGGTGAAGGGCTTATGCTCGAAACGTCGAATTCTCTATTCCTGAGATGCTGCCTGGCCTGCTGTGCTTTGACAAGCAACACATTTGCAGCTATAATTGTTCAAGCACTAGGCAAAGGTAATGTATATGAATGCTCATGGACAAACAGAAGGGCTTATACCTGAAATGTAAACGCTCCTGCTCCTCGGCTGCTGCTTGAGCTGCTGTGCTTTTCCAGCGCCGAACTTTTCGACTCTGACTCTCCAGCATCTGCAGTCCTCACTTGCTCGACAAGTAGGTGCAGGCCATTCATCTCCTCAAGCCTGCTACACCATTCATTATGATCATGGCCGTTCTGACTGTAATTTGAGCTCCACTTTCCTGTCTATCTTTAATAGCCATTGACTCCCTTCTTTGTTAAGAATCTTTTAAAAATTCCTCTGGGCATCATTGCCTAAGCCAGTATTTATTGCCCATCCCTAGTTGCCCCTGAGAAGGTGGTGGTGAGCTGCCTTCTTGAACCGCTACCGTCCACCTGCTCTTGGTTGATCAACGATGCCCTAAGGGTGAGGCTTCCAAGGTTTTGACCCAGTGACAATGAAGAAACAGCAATATATTTCCAAGGCAGGATGGTGTTTGGCCTGGAGGGGAACTTGAAGATGGTGATATTCCTACGTATCTAGATGGAAGTGGTCATGAGGTTGGAAGGTGCTGTCTGAGGATCTTTGGTGAATTTCTGCAGTGGATTCTTGTAGATAGTACACACTGCTGCTAATGAGTCTCGGAGGTCGAGGGAGTAGATGCTTGTGGATGTGATGCCAATCAAGTGGGCTGCTTTGTCCTGGATGGTGTCAAGCTTCTTGAGTGTTGTTGGAGCTGCACTCATCCAGGCAAGTGGAGAGTATTCCATCAGACTCCTGATTTGTGCCTTGTAGATGGTGGACAGGCTTTGGGGAGTCAGGGGGTGAGTTACTTGCTGCAGTATTCCTAGCCTCCGACCCACTCTTGTAGCCACTATATTTATGTGGTGAGTCCATTTGAGTTCCTGATCAACAGTAATCCCTAGGATGTTGATAGTGGGGGATTCAGTGATGGTAACACCATTGAATATCAAGGAATGGTGGCTAGATTGTCTTCTATTGGTGATGGTCATAGCCTGGCATTTGTCTTGTGTGAATGTTACTTGCCCCTTATCAGCCCAAACCTGGATATTGTCCAGATCTTTACCTCTAGCATGAAAATCTTTGTCAGCCTCTCTAGTGAAAACAGTTCCAAAGATTCAGGACACCCTGAGACAAAAACATTCTTGTCATCTACATCTTAAATGGAATGCTGCGTTTTTAAAGTGTCTCCTCTAATCCTAGTCTCCCTCACAAAGGGGATCTGCCTTTAGCATCCAATCTGTCAAGACCTCTCAAGGCTCAGCAAGATTATCACTGCTTCTTCTAAACACTGATGGACACAGGCAAGCCTCTCCAACTTTTCCTCATAAGATAGCCTCCTCATCCCAGGAATGTGTCGAGTGAACCTTTTAGAATTGTCCTCAATTAACTACATTGCTTCTTAAATGAGGAGACAAAACTATACACAGTATTTCAGATGTGGTCTCACCAATGTCTGTACAACTGCCACAAAATATCTCAACTATAATGTTTGATTAGATTACAGTGTGGAAACAGGCCCTTCAGCCCAACAAGTTCACACTGACCCACGACTTCCCCTACACTACATGCAATTTAGCATAGCCAATTCACCTGACCTACACATCTTTGGACTGTGGGAGGAAACCGGGAGAATGTGCAAACTCCACACAGTCAGTCACCTGAGTCAGGAATTGAACCTGGGTCTCTAGTGCTGTCAGGCAGCAGTGCTAACCACTGTGCCACCATGCTGCCCAAGTGGAATGTTCTATTCCCCTTGCGGTAAACAATACCTTTTCAATCGCCTTCCTAATCATTTGCTGCAACTTCAAACTAAGTTCATGTGATTCATGTACCAGAACACTCCGATCACTCTGTACTTCATAATTCTGCAATGATGTGGAGGTGCCAGTACTGGACTGGGGTGGACAAAGTCAGAAGTCACACACCAGGTTATAGTCCAACAGGTTTATTTGAAGTCACAAGCTTTTGGAGTGCTGCTCCATTATCAAGTGAAATTAACAAAAGATACCATTTCTATGATCTTTTGATCTCTCTGATAATAAATTCTGGGTTTGTAAGACTTCTCTTCAGATCAACTTATGAAGGGGCAGCGCTCTGAAAGTTTGTGATTTCAAATAAACCTGTTGGACTATAATCCGGTGTTGCATGACTTCTGAATTCATACTCCTGCAAGTTTTCTCTATTTAAATAACATGCTGCTTTTCTATTCTTCCTGGCAAAGTGGCCAAGTTGACATTTTCCCACATTATCCACAATTTGCCAAGTTTTTGTCCATTCCCTTAACCTAGCTACATCCCTTTGTGGATTCCTAATGAACTCTTTGCAAGTTACTTACCTGTCTATATTTGTGTTATCAGCAAAATTTGCCACCTCACATTCAGCCCAGTCATCCAAGCCGTGAATTTAAATTGTCAAAATTTGAGGCCCAGTATTAATTCCTGGTAGTACTGCACTTGCCACATCTTGCAACTCCAATTGTGACCCATTTATACTGACTTTCTGTTTCCAGTTAGCAAACTAGTCCTCTATCCACCATATTACACTAGTCCCTACAATGACTTCTTATTTTGCACAGTTGAATTGATGTGAAACGTCATCATACTTCAAGATCAAACTGCATATAAACCTTGCGGCCACTGAATTTCTTTAACTTGATTTGAGAGCCAGGGAACAATGTTGAGCAATTTAGAGTACTGCATGTTGCAATTGTATCACACTCCTGTTTGGTGTTTGAATGGAGGTGTTTACCTGCTTGTTGTAGGCTATTGCTGTGTCGTTGTCATGGACTGAGGGAAGGACTCTCAAGCCAAGGATGTCATTAACAATTATTTCCAAGGAAACTGATACTTTTCATAAATAAAAAGGAAAATTTTGAATTTTGTTAAAATTACAGAGGGATTTTGCCAGTCAGGTAGTTATTACACTGACTACTCAGACATTGCAGTAAATATCGGTATTTGAGGAGAAATTGACTCGAAATTGAATCAGTTGTTGATGTTTCAGGTGGCCATTCGATTGAGCAACAAGTATACTTATATTGAGGTAAATAAATTTTAAAAAACTAAAATAATTGAACACGAGACTCCAGTTTTTCTGTGGCTTTGTGAAAATTTGTTTTGCAGAAAGGTGCAACTTTTAAAGTTCACTGCCAAATATGATCGTTCATTCGGAAATTATCTTCAAGAGAAATATTCCTAAACATTATTTTTTAAAAGAAAGGTCAGAGGATGTTAGATTTGGAAAAGGAAAATGCGCATTTGGAAAAATGCGCAGAAACACAACTTAAGAGGCAGTCGAATACATCACTGGTTTGGCCCTTTATGTTGTATCTGCACAAAATGGCTCGCTTGCACCTCCTGTAGGATGTGAACGAAATAGCTTCCCCCCAAAAAATTGCTTATTATTTCAGATTTCTTGGAGGTGCCGGTGTTGGACAGGGATGGGGCAAAGTCAGAAGTCACACGACATTAGATTATAGTCCAACAGGTTTATTTAAAATCACAAGCTTTCATAGCACTGCCCCTTCATCAAGTAAAGTCTTGCAATTATGAACAATTTTTGTCTACTGACAGAATGTCACACCTTAAGCTATATAGTCAGTTCTTCATTAACATGATGATTGCGTTCTTGGGCTACCCTGTGTGAAAGAAAAGCTGTGCTTTACAAACAGCGCTTTAAGTGTTGGTGATGTAATCGCATTGCAGCCAACACTTTTTTTTCCAAAAATATACTTTATTCATAAAATAATTTAATGGTCTGTACAGTTGGTCATGCCATACATACGTAAACATTTGCATACAGAGATCAGAATTTATCATTTGTATATACAGGTCTGTACGTTTACCATCCATATATTTAGCTGAGGAGTCAACAGAGCCCAAAAGACTGGGTGGGCCCCCTGTTCTTCTTAGGCAGGCAGATGTTACACGGTGGTCTTTCCCCACTGCGGCAGCTGTCCCATGCTTCAGCGCATCCCTTGATGCATAGTCCTGGACCTTGGAATGTGCCAGTCTGCAACACTCAGTCGGGGTCAGCTCCTTCAGCTGGAAGATCAACAGGTTTCGGACAGCCCAGAGAGCATCCTTCACCGAGTTGATGATTCTCCAGGCACAGTTGATGATCGTCTCGGTGTGTGTCCCGGGGAACAGGCCGTAGAGCACGGAGTCCCACGTCACGGCACTGCTCGGGGCGAACCTCAATAAACACCACTGCATTCCTCTCCAGACTTCTTCCGCATAGGTACATTCCAGAAGGAGGTGTTTGACAGTTTCGTTCCCCCCGCAGCCGCTTCGAGGGCAGCGTGTGGTGCGGTTGAGAGTCCGGACGTGCATAAAGGATCTCATAGGCAGAGCCCTTCTCACCACCAGCCAAGCCATGTCTTGGTGCTTGTTGGAAAGTTCTGGCGATGAGGCGTTCTGCCAAATGGCTTTGACAGTCTGCTCAGGGAACCGCTCGATAGGATCTGCCCTCTCCTTTTCCCGGAGGGTCTCAAGGACACTACGTGCTGACCACTTCCTGATGGACTTGTGGTCAAAGGTGTTTTTCTTCATAAATTTCTCCATGAAGGACAGGTGATATGGAACGGTCCAACTACTCAGAGCGTTCCGCGGCAGCGAGGCCAGGCCCATTCTTCACAGCCAACACATGTTTTAAAAGTTTGTGCTGTTGAGGCAGTGTCCCCAATTCGTCAATTGCATTACAGCAAATTTGTGGTGATGTAACATGTGTTGTACCAGAATGACCTGTAGGGTCATAGAGCTGTCCACATTTAAACAGACCCTTCGGACTAACTCGTCCATGCTGACCAGATATCATAAATAAATCTAACCCCATTTGCCAGCATTTAGCACATATTCCTCTAAACCCTTTCTAGTCATATTCTGGATCAGTGGTGCTGGAAGAGCACAGCAGTTCAGGCAGCATCCAATGAGCAACGAAATCGACGTTTCGGGCAAAAGCCCTTCATCAGGAATAAAGGCAGTGAGCCTGAAGCGTGGAGAGATAAGCTAGGGGAGGGTGGGGGTGGGGAGAGAGTAGCATAGAGTCAGGGCAGAGGAAATGACCTGGGAGTTGCAGTGGGAGAGGGACTCCCTGAGATTCTTGTAGAGAGAGGAGGAAAACTTCTTCAAGGCAGGCATCCTGGCAAGAGGATTTGCAGCCTTTCTAGTCATATACCCATTCAAATGCCTTTTAAACATTGTAATTGTACCAGCCTCCACCACTTCCTCTGGCAGCTCATTCCACACACTCACCACCCTCTGCATGAAAAAGTTGCCACTTAGGTCCCTTTTAAATCTTTTCCCTATCATCTTAAATCTATGCCCCTCTAGTTCTGGACTCCCCTACCCTGGGGAAAAGACGAATCCATGAATTAATGCTTGATTTTTAAAAATGCAGAAATGGAGCAAAGTGAGGAGATAGTGAGGACTGCAGATGCTGAAATCAGTGTCGATAATATGTGGGGCTGGAAAAAGCAAGCAAGCATCAGAAGAGCATGTCCAGATGGTGGACTAATGTGAGGGTGACCAAACTTCAAGTGAGGGTACAGGATGAGAAGCAGAATCCTTTACGGTAACCTCAGCTGGTGTAGGAACTAAACCCACACTGTTTGCATTCGTCCCCACCATACCCATGGGGGAAATGTTCCAAGATCTACCGCGGAAGTCCGAAAGCACGGATAGCAGTGAACCCATTTATTTAAATGGGAAATTTACCTTCCTGGCAGCCCCTTCGTCCCTGGCTTCGGAAGATTCCCTATAATATGTTCCACTGTGGTAAACTGCGGGTAACTGAAACCATGGAAACAATTCCCCGGATACAGGGGTCGCCCTGCATTACAAACCAGCCAACTGAGATAATGGACCCCAGCCAAGGAAGAAGAGAGCATAACTTCAAACAAAAGTAATAAAATAAGAGAATAAAAATATATCTATTTAAATGGAGAGAGTTTGGGGGAGTTTGTGGTTCAGAAGTAAGTGGCTGTCCTGTTGCATAAATTTGGGTGGCACGGTGGCTCAGTGGTTAGCACTGCTGCCTCAAAACAACAGGGGCCCAGGTTCAATTCCACCCTTGGGTGACTGTCTGTGTAGCGTTTGTACATTCTCCCCATGTCTGTGTGGGTTACATCCTGGTGTTTTGGTTTCCTCCTACTGTCGAAAGATGCGTAGGTTAGGTGGATTGGCTATAGGAAATGAGGAGATATAGGGATAGTGTGGGAGGGTTGATGTGGACTTGATGGGCCGAATAGCCTGCTTCCACAGGGATTCCATGAAATCGCATAAAGTAAGCTATTACGAAGTCAAATATATTATAATGTTACTTATTGGAAGAGAAATGAAATACAAAGGTAGGGGAATTTTACTGCCTCTTCGTAGGGTATGTGGAACAGTCCATCTTCCGCAGCTACACTGGCACCACCCCCCACCTTCTCCTCCGCTACATCGATGACTGTATCAGTGCTGCCTCGTGCTCCCAAGAGGAGGTTGAACAGTTCATCCACTTTACCAACACCTTCCACCCCGACCTCAAATTTACCTGGACCATCTCAGACTCCTCCCTCCCCTGCCTAAACCTCTCCATTTCTATCTTGGGCGACTGAATCAACACGGACATTTACTATAAACCGACCGACTCCCATAGCTACCTAGACTACACCACCTCCCACCCTGCCCCCTGTAAAAACGCCATCCCATATTCCCAATTCCTTCGTCTCCGCCGCATCTGCTCCCAGGAGGACCAATTCCAATACCGAACAACCCAGATGGCCTCCTTCTTCAAAGACCACAATTTCCCCCCAGACGTGATTGACAATGCTCTCCACCGCATCTCCTCTACTTCCCGCTCCTCTGCCCATGAGCCCTGCCCCTCCAATTGCCACCAGGACAGAACCTCACTGGTCCTCACCTCCCACCCCACCAACTTCCACATACATCGTATCATCTGATCTCATTTCCGCCACCTCCAAACAGACCCCACCACCAGGGATATGTTTCCCTCCTCTCCCGTATCAGCGTTCCAAAAAGACCACTCTCTCTGTGACTCCCTCGTCAGGTCACACCCCCCACCAATCCAACCTCTACTCCCGGCACCTTCCCCTGCAACCGCAGGAAATGCAAAACTTGCGCCCACACCTCCCCTCTACTTCCCTCCAAGGCCCCAAGGGATCCTTCCATATCCGCCACAAATTCACCTGCACCTCCACACATCACTTACTGCATCCACTGCACCCGATGTGGCCTCCTCTATATTGAGGAGACAGGCCGCCTACTTGCGGAACGTTTCAGAGAACACCTCTGGGACACCCGGACCAACCAACCCAACCACCCCGTGGCTCAACACTTCAACTCCCCCTTGCACTCCTGATAATGAGACCATAAAACCATAAGACATAGGAGTGGAAACAAGGCCATTCAGCCCATTGAGTTTACTCCGCTGTTTAATCATGGCTGATGAGCATTTCAATTCCACTTACCTGCACTTTCCTTGCAGCCCTTAATTCATTGCGAGATCAAGATTTTCTCAATCTCTGCCTTGAGAACACCCAACTTCCCGGCCTCCACTGTGCTCCGTGGCAATGAATTCCACAGGCTCACACACTCTGGCTGAAGAAATGTCTCTTCATTTCTGTTCTAAATTGACCCCTTCTAATTTTAAGGCTGTGCCCATGGTCCTAGTCTCCCTGCCTAACAGAAACAACCTCCCAGCGTCCACCCTTTCTAAGCCATGCATTATCTTGCAAGTTTCTATTAGATCTTCCCTCAAACTTCTAAACTCTAAAAAATACAATGCTAGGATCCACATCCAATCATCATGTGTTAGGCCTACCATTTCAGGGATCATCTGTGTGAATCTCCGGATAATGGAATGTAGTTTTCTTTTGGGAGGTAACACTAGAACTAGGGAACACCGAACATAAAAACATAAGAAGCCTGAGCAGCAGTAGGCCATTCAGCCCCTCAGACTCGCTCCACAATTAAAAACGATGATGGCTGAACTCATCTCAGCCCCAACTCCACATTCCTGCCCGCTCCCCATAACGCTTCAACTCATTACTCATTAAAAAAAATCTGATTATCTCATTCTTAAGTCTCTTCATTGTCCCAGCATCTCCTGCACTCGGGGGGGGGGGGGTAGTGAATTCCATAGATTCATGATCTTTCAAAAGATGTAATTGCTCCTTACCTCTGTTTTAAGTCTGCCCACCCCCATCCTAAAACTATGACATCTTGCTTTAGATTTTCCTAATCGACCTATTCTGAAAACCTGTGGAGAAGGTGAGAAAATAGCTACAATGCAGCAAAAGTAAAATTTCTGTAGTCTTACCAGACCGTAGGGCTGCTGTATCATCAGGGGCAGACAGACAACTGATGGTGGTTTAATATGAGGGTCACCACAGTCAGGTGATGGGGGTAGGCAGAACCTTCATGGTGGCCTCAGCCTGTGTGGGAATTAAATCCATTGATGGTGCTGTCACTCTACCTCAGAGACCAGCCAACGGAGCTGAAATAAATGCACAGAGGCTGGTATAACATCAACAAGTTACCTTTATTTAAAAGTGCACAACACACTGACTGTGGTCAGCCAGCTCAGACTCAGTCCCTGAAGTGAATAGACTCTGAGTCTCCTGTGTCTAGATTAGAGTGGGGCTGGAAAAGCACAGCAGATCAGGAAGCATCCGAGGAGCAGGAAAATCGATGTTTCGGGCAAAAGCCCTTTATCAGGAATAGAGGCAGGGTGCCTGCAGAGTGCAGAGATAAATGAGAGGGGGGTGGGGGTGGAGAGAAAGTAGCATAGAGTACAATAGGTGAATGGGGCTGGGGATGAAGGAGGCTGGAGTGGATAGGTGGAAAGGAAGTTAGGCAGGTAGGACAATTCATGAGGGCGGTGCTGAGCTGGAAGGTTGGAGCTGGGATGAGGTGGGGGAAGGGGAAATGAGGAATGGCATCCTCTCTACAAGAATCTGAGTCTCCTGTGTATATCTGTCAGCCGGGGCTCTCTGATTGGTCCAGATTAACAACCCCAAACAAGGATCTCATAGTCAATGAGATCCACTTGGTTCCCATCACTAGAGGAGCTACCTAATCCCTTCAGGTTAGGTATTCATGGAGACCTCAACTGGAGTGGGAATTGGACCCATGCTTTTGGCGTCATAAACCAGCCACCAAGCCAGCTCAATGAAGTATTTTGCTTTTATTAACTGAGAGCGAGTTCGCTCTTCACTGCATGTGTGGATGGAGAAAAAAAAGAGTTGTGCTGCAGTCAGCATATGCTGAGCGTAGCTTAGACAGTGTATGGAACAGTGGAGCTGATTGAATGAGCCAAATTACCGAATTCTGTTCCTATATTTTACGGAGGAGCCCTTGAAATGCCATAACATTCAAGGCTATGGGGCCAAGTGCTGGAAAATGGGACTGGTGTAGATTTAGCATAGACTTGATGGGCTGAAGTGCCTTACTGTAAGGTTCTATGATTCTTCACCTGACAAAGGAGCAGTGTTCCAAAAGCCTGTAATGTTAAATGAATCATTGGACTGTAACACTCAACTGAGGCCCTGTCTGCCCTCTCAAATGAGAGTGAAAGATACCATAGCAATTTTTCAAAGATCACAGTGTTTAAAAGACAATTAGGTAAGTAAGATCATAAGACCACGAGACATAGGAGTGAAAGTAAGGCCATTCGGTGCATCAAATCCACCCTGCCATTCAATCATGGCTGATGGACGTTTCAACTGAAAATGTGTTGCTGGTTAAAACACATCCTGATGAAGGGCTCTGGCCCGAAACGTTGAATTTCCTGTTCCTTGGATGCTGCCTGACCTGCTGTGCTTTAACCAGCAACACATTTTCAGCTGTGATCTCCAGCATCTGCAGACCTCACTTTTTACTTAATGGATGTTTCAACACCACTTACCTGCACTCTCCCCGTATCCCTTAATTCCTTGCGAGATTAAGAATTTATCAACATTTGGCTTGAATACATTTAACATCCCAGCCTTTACTGCACTCCATGGCAATGAATTCAACAGAATTGTCACCTCATTTCCGTTTTAAATTGACCCCCTCTGATTTAAGGCTGTGCTCACAGGTCCTAGTACCCCCGTCTGATGGAAACAAATTCCCAGCATCTACCCTATCTAAGCCATGCATTATCTTGTAAGTTTCTATTAGATCTCTCCTCAACCTTCTAAAGTACATGAATAGGAAGGTTTGAAGGGATATAGGCCAGCAGCAGGCAGGTGGGACGGGTTTAGTTTGGGATTATGTTCAGCATGGACTGGTTGGACCAAATCATCTGTTTCTGTGCTGTATTACTCTGTGACTATAAGACATGAGGGGCTAATGTTTTGCATAGAGGGTGGTCCATATATAGACTGAACCTCCTGAGCAAATTACAAAATTTAAAAGACATTTGAATAATAGGGAGAGGCTGAACAGGATGGGACTGTTTTCCCTGGAGCATCAAAAGTTGACGGTTGACCTGAGAGAGGTTTACAAAATCGTGAGGGGCACGGATAGGATAAATGGAGAAAGTCTTTTCCCTAGGGTTGGAGAGTCTAGGACTAGAGGGCATAGGTTTAGGGTGAGAGGGGAAAGATATGAAAGAGACCTAAGGGGCAACTTTTTCACACAGAGGGTGGTAAGTGTATGGAATGAGCTGCCAGAGGAAGTGGCAGAGGCTGGTACAATTGCAACATTTAAGAGGCATTTGAATGAGTTTATGAATAGGAAGGGTTTGGAGGGATATGGGCTGGGTGCTGGCAGATGGGACCAGACTGGGTTGGATTATCTAGTCAGCATGGACGGGTTGGACCGAAGGGACTGTTTCCATGCTGTACATCTCTATGACTCTAAGTCCATGAATAGGTCATGTTGAGAGGGATATGGGGCACGAGCAGACAGGCGGCATTGCTTTACTTTGGGATTATGTTCGGCATGGAAAGATTGGACCAAAGCATTTGTTTCTGTGCTGTACGAGTCTATGACTATAAGACATGAGATAGACAAGCAACAGGTGGAAGACAACAGCATGGAAACAGCGAGAAGTTGACATTTCGGGTATAACCCTTCTCCACCTCCCCTGATGCTGTCTGGCTTACTGTGTTCTTCCAGCCTCCTGCCTGACTACCTTGGAATCCAGCATCTGCAGTTGTTTTTGTCTCTATAAGGCATGAAGGGCAAACGTTTTTGCACGAGGGGGGTTGTGTGCAGAATGTACTTTCTGAGGAAGTGGTGGATGCGGGCACAGTTACAACATTTACAAGACATTTTAAATGAAGGGTCCGTTTCTGTGCTGTGTGACTATATCACCCGGACTTAAGGTACATTTCAATGTACAATTTCAGTTACATCACACCGTAAACCTTTGCTGTAAATTCTGTGTCTTACAATTGTGTACTCCACAGCAGCACCCCGAAAGCGAGTGCTTCCAAATAAATCTGTTAGACTATAACCTGGTGTTATGTGAGACGTATACGATTATTAAAGGATTGGACACTCTGGTGACAGGAAGCATGTTTCTGCTGATGGGTGAGTCCCGAACCAGAGGACACAGTTTAAAAATAAGGGGTAGGCCACTTAGAACAGAGTTGGGGAGAAACTTCTTCACCCAGAGAGTAATGGGTGTGTGGAATGCTCTGCTCCAGAAGGCTGTGGAGGCCAAGTCTCTGGATACTTTCAAGAAAGAGTTGGCTAGAGCTCTGAAGGATAGTGGAATCAAGGGTTATGGGGATAAGGATGCTGATTGAGGACGATCATCCATGATCATAATGAATGGTGGTGCTGGCTCGAAGGGCAGAATGGCCTACTCCTACACCTGTTGTCTAATGATTTTTAACTCTGTTCAACCAGTGCGACTTCAGATTCCACGCAGTGCAGGCAAGCTAAGCGCCAGGAGCAAAGATGGCGGCGCCCAAGCTGGGGCGCTCCTGGAGGAGCGCATGCTCGCGAGGGGGGGGGGTGGGCAGTGCGTGTGCGCGTTGACGTCAGAGCGCAGACGGTTTACGTGACCCGGGCGGCGCGCACGCGTTCCTTCTGCTGGTCTCCCGGTTCCGAGCGACGGCTCCCACCTCCCCTTACCCTCCCAGAGACACCCGCTCACAGTCGGTCTCAGTATGTTCCGAGCTGCGCTCCGGTACAGCGGCAACGGCCTGGTCGCCTGGAGACGGACGGCGGGGGCGGCGGCGGCCCCCGGCCGAGGGCACCCGGCGGGTAAGGTCAGAGCGAGCGGCCGGATTCCCCCCCACCCCCCCCCCCGGTGTCTGTCACCCTCCCCCCTCCCCGGGGGTGGGGGCAGGTTTGTGTCCCCCCGCCCTCCCTCCATTGCCGTGCCGCCGGCTCCCTCCACCGCCCGCTGCAGCCCCGTGTCCTTGTAATGACCCGCGCCGCTACTCGAGTCTGGCTCCGGGGCCTAGTGACATTGCCCCGGGGTGGGGGGGGGTTCTCGTGTGTTTGTGGGGGGAGGGGGAGGGAAGGCAGACCGGGATGACAGGGTACCGGGGGGGGGGGGAGGCAAATGGTGCCGTCATTTTTTTTGTTTCAGAGGGCAAGCTGAGAATAACTGGGATTTGTATTCAAGTGGAAGGTTGGGGGAAGTGGGGCTGTGTGGGGGGGGGGAGGGGGAAGTGGGGCTGTGTGGGGGGGGGAGGGGGAAGTGGGGCTGTGTGGGGGGGGGAGGGAGAAGTGGGGCTGTGTGGTGGGGGGGGGAGGGAGAAGTGGGGCTGTGTGGGGGGGGGGGAGGGGGAAGTGGGGCTGTGTGGGGGGGGGGAGGGAGAAGTGGGGCTGTGTGGGGGGGGGAGGGAGAAGTGGGGCTGTGTGGGGGGGGAGGGAGAAGTGGGGCTGTGTGGTGGGGGGGGGGAGGGAGAAGTGGGGCTGTGTGGGGGGGGGGGAGGGGGAAGTGGGGCTGTGTGGGGGGGGGGGAGGGAGAAGTGGGGCTGTGTGGGGGGGGGGGGAGGGAGAAGTGGGGCTGTGTGGGGGGGGGGAGGGAGAAGTGGGGCTGTGTGGGGGGGGGGAGGGAGAAGTGGGGCTGTGTGGGGGGGGGAGGGAGAAGTGGGGCTGTGTGGGGGGGGGAGGGAGAAGTGGGGCTGTGTGGGGGGGGGAGGGAGAAGTGGGGCTGTGTGGGGGGGGGAGGGAGAAGTGGGGCTGTGTGGGGGGGGAGGGAGAAGTGGGGCTGTGTGGGGGGGGGAGGGAGAAGTGGGGCTGTGTGGGGGGGGGGAGGGAGAAGTGGGGCTGTGTGGGGGGGGGGGGGAGAGGGGGGGTGTGTGGGGGGGGAGGGAGAAGTGGGGCTGTGT
This sequence comes from Hemiscyllium ocellatum, assembly GCF_020745735.1. NCBI lineage: Eukaryota > Metazoa > Chordata > Chondrichthyes > Orectolobiformes > Hemiscylliidae > Hemiscyllium > Hemiscyllium ocellatum. Next base: position 27,274,078 of record NC_083442.1, on the reverse strand, counting down.
GGGGGGGGAGGGAGAAGTGGGGCTGTGTGGGGGGGGAGGGGGAAGTGGGGCTGTGTGGGGGGGGGAGGGAGAAGTGGGGCTGTGTGGGGGGGGGAGGGAGAAGTGGGGCTGTGTGGGGGGGGGAGGGAGAAGTGGGGCTGTGTGGGGGGGGGAGGGAGAAGTGGGGCTGTGTGGGGGGGGGAGGGAGAAGTGGGGCTGTGTGGGGGGGGGGAGGGAGAAGTGGGGCTGTGTGGGGGGGGGGAGGGAGAAGTGGGGCTGTGTGGGGGGGGGGAGGGAGAAGTGGGGCTGTGTGGGGGGGGGAGGGAGAAGTGGGGCTGTGTGGGGGGGGGGAGGGGTGGGGTTGTGTAAGGGAGCATGGAGACAGGAAGTACATCAATCTTGGTAGAGGGAGGGGGAATAGAGGTTAGGATTGGAGTATTTGTTTTGGGGGGGCAGGTGATGGGGGAGTGTGGAGATGGGGCAAAATTAGTGCTGATGGAGAAAAGGGGGAATAGAAGTTAGGATTGGTGAGTGTGTGGAGAGAGGGCAAGAGATGGGGTAGTGTGGAGACTGGGAGCAAATTAGTGCTCATGGTGAGAGGGGGAATAGAGGTTAGGATTTGGGTTTGTGTGTGGGGGCAAGTGATGGTGTGTGGAGATGGAGTAAATTGTGGGCAGCACGGTGGCACAGTGGTTAGCACTGCTGCCTCTCAGCGCCTGAGACCTGGGTTCAATTCCCGACTCAGGCGACTGACCGTGTGGAGTTTGCACGTTCTCGCCGTGTCTGCGTGGGTTTCCTCCGGGTGCCCGGTTTCCTCCCACAGTCCAAAGATGTGCAGGTCAGGTGAATTGGCCATGCTAAATTGCCTGTAGTGTTAGGTAAGGGGTAAATGTAGGGGTATGGGTGGGTTGCGCTTCGGTGGGTCGGTGTGGACTTGTTGGGCCAAAGGGCCTGTTTCCACACTAAGTAATCTAATCTAATGTAATCTAATCTAATCTAAATTAATGCTGCTCGGGGAGGGGAGGGGGTGGAGGCGGGAATAGAGATTTAGTTTGGGATGTGCCTGTGGGGAGGAGGGATGAGAGGTTAGGTTGGGGGGGATAAAAAAATGAGGGTATGTGGAGACACAACTGTTGACTCCCCCCACAGTATGGAAGCAGGCAAGTTAGCCCATCAAGTCCACACCGAACCTATGAAGAATATTCCACCCAGAAAATCCCTGCCCATCCCCCCCAATCCTGTAACCCTGTATTTCCTAAGGTTAATCCACATGACCTGCAATTCCTGCACACTGTTGGCATGCCACCTAACCTCCACAACTTTGGACTGTGGAGGAAACTGGAGCACCTGGAGGAAACCCATGGAGAGAATGTGCAAACTCCACACGGTGGAATCGATTCCGATCCTTTGCTCTGTAAGGCAGCCATGCTAACAACTGAGTCACCATGCCACCCTTAGTGTTAATAGAGGGGAGATAGAGATTAGGACTGTATGTGTGGAAGGGCAAGGGGTAGGTCAGGAGTGGTACATAAAAGGGATGGAGTAATTGGAGTAGACTGGGAGGTGATGGGAACCTACACAGAACCTTGTGTACTCTCCCTTCTGAGCTCATTGCATTCACTTCCTCCTTTACTCTCAGTAGTTTTAAAGATAGATTTTATCTGTCTGTGGTTGAACTGTTCAAAGGTTGCAACATTTATACTGAATTTAAAGCAAACTCCATTTTGTTAATGTTAATTGCATTAAGAAAGAAGGTAGGATTCAAAACTGCTTGGGGTTTTCAGACTCTTCACTGAAGTATTGCAATGCCTTCATGTAATGTTGCTTATATTTCATTATTTAGATTTAGCTGCACTCTCTTAATTACTATATGCAACAAACACTAGTTCTTGCAATGTTCAGTATCCACTTCAGGAATGGGTATTTGGTGCACATTTAAAGTACTTAAATTATTAGCTATGTAGGAAAGGATAGCTCAAGGTAACTTGGGGATGTCTGTTTGCAGACATTGCAATTGGAGATTTAAAACAACATTCGGTCTGGATGTAAGTGGACTCGCTGAGCTAGAAGGTTTGTTTCAGACATTTCGTTACCAAACTAGGTAATGTCATCAGTAAGCTTCACTAGAGACTCGCTGATGTTAGTTAGCATGATGACGAAATATCATAGTCATAGAGATGTACAGCATGGAAACAGACCAAATATCCCAACCCAGTCTAGTCCCATCTGCCAGCACCCGGCCCATATCCCTCCAAACCCTTCCTATTCATATACCCATCCAAATGCCTCTTAAATGTTGCAATTGTACCGGCCTCCTCCACTTCCTCTGGCAGCTCATTCCATACACGTACCACCCTCTGTGTGAATAAGTTGCCTCTTAGGTCTCTTTTATATCTTTCCCCTCTCACCCTAAACCTATGCCCTCTAGTTCTGGACTCCCTGACCCCAGGGAAAAGACTTTGTCTATGTACCCTATCCATGCCCCTCATAGTTTTGTAAACCTCTATAAGGTCACCTTTCAGCCTCTGACTCTCCATGGAAAACAGCCCTCAGCCACTCCCTATAGCTCAAATCCTCCAACCCTGGCAACACCCATATAAATCTTTTCTGAACCCTTTCAAGTTTCACACCATCTTTTCGATAGGAAGACAACCAAAATTGCACACAATGTTCCAACAGTGGCCTAACCAATTTCCTGCACAGTCTGAAAACAAACCTTCCAGCTCAGTAAGCCAAGTTACAGCCAGAACCTCAACCTGAGCTACAAATCTTCTCAAAACTTGCTAACGTTCAGTTGACTTCATTGTACTTGAAAAGGATAGCTGCCACTGCAAAGTTTAGAAGTGTTAGGTGAAAATGGTCAGTCCAATCTTGATCTGAGAATTGAGGGATGTTCCTCCACCCCCATGCCCACTTCTCTCACTATCTCTCTCACTCTTTACTATGTCTCCCCCATTCACACTTCCCAGATCCATTTTCTCCTGCCCACACCCCATTTCTTGCGCCTCTCCTCCTTGTTGGCCCTAATTCATCCCTCCATATCCATCCAGCAGTGAGTGAAGACTTCAGTTAGATTTGAGGGGTATGTTCACCCTTACCCACTTCACTGTGCTTTTGATTACCACTTGCTGATTTCCTTGATCCTTTTGGAATGGGAGGAAGCTACAAAAGTTGTTGCAGTTAATCCCGAGGTGACTTGATAAAGTAAATCTGAGAGGATTCTTCCCCTTATGGCGGAAGCTAGAATGAGGGGTCACAGTTTAAAAATAGTTCTTCCATTTAGGACAGTTGAGTAATTTCTTCTGAGAGTCTTTTATCTGTGGAATTCTTTACGCTGAGAGCAATGAAGGCTGGAATGTTGAATATATCTCTCTGGCTGTATTGGATGAAGGTTATCGGAAGTAGACAGGAAAGTAGAGTTGATTTCACAATCATGGTTCAGTCAAAGGATGGGCATGGCGGTAGAGCTGAATGGCTGAATCGTTTGTATTTTCCTGTAGAAAATGGTTGAATCAACTATGACTAATTGTCTCAGACTGTTTGAGTGCCGTGTATGTGGAGCATTGAGTTATCGCATTTTGTATGTATGTAAATGACTTTTGAATGTGTGTTAACCTGTCTGCTTTCATCTTTAGGGTATGGATTTGAATTTACTCGAATTAATGGCTGTAAAGTTTGAGGTTGTAAACATTGAGATTATTTTGCAAAGTTAATCCAGTTCCTGATGGCCTAAGCTTGAAGTGCGCCAGTTGCATAAAAGCCTGTCATTAGCTGTAAAGTTCTCAGAAATGTATGGTGTTTTAAGATGGTTTAAAATTTTGATCAACATGTCAGCTGCAGCTGACTTGCTGTCACTAAGAGTCCATAAGTGTGAGAAGTTAATTGTAGAGCTGCAGTTATTGAGTCTGTTGTCAAATTGTAATACTGCGTGCAAATGGAATTGTGGCTCCATGAATTGAAAGTTAACAAAGTATCTGGATTTTGATTTAGTTCAAATAAAATGTTGGTAGCTATTTCTAGCCCTGTAACTCTCAGATTCTAACCTGGGAACCCTGGAACCTGTCAAAGGTTGCTTATTAAATGCAGTGTTAAAAGGTTGAAGCGATGTGTAGAGATTGGAACTGGAAAGGAAAATGTTCCATTTGTCTGTTCTTACTGACCAAAGAAAAATGGATATTGTATACAGGTTGGGCAACATTTGCAATTTATTTAGTTTCCTGCATATGATGATCCATCGGTATCTCAACTTGCTGCAAAATTCTTTGAAGAGCGTTCTTGCATGGTGTTTTTGAATAGACCAGAGAGCATTCAAGCTTTAAAGCAACTGGATGTGAATGGGTAAAACCTTTTCATACTTTTGTGACCAGTTGCGTTTTATTGGAACTGTTGCTGTTGAGTTCTGGGAAACTGCTTGTAGGCTTGGCTCTGTCAATGATTAATCACCAAATGGACAGCCTGTGGTGAAAGTAAACCAACACTAAGTTTAGTGCCACTCCGCTTCCTGCAACGTAGCAGTCAACTTGAAACTAAATCCATGCTGTTCACAATGAGTCCAATAGGTACATTGCCAAACAATGTTCATTATTTAATGTGAAGGCAGTGTTTGGAAAGTCCTTTGCTTCACGTGTCCCCATGGTTCTTGACAACTCTTCAGTTCCTGTTGTTTTCAAAATGTCGTACATTTGTCAGTTTGTTTTGCTTTCAGTCCTGCTTAACATTTAGTTTTTTAATCGGGTGAAGGTTGCTTTGTTCCTTTGCACAACATTGTTGTAGTAGTAGCGTTTAGGGTACAGCGAATTAACTACAGAAGTCGCTTCCTGTTTTCGATTTAGCTGTCTCCGGATTGAGCAGCCCTCTCCCTTCTCTCTCACCCTGTCTCCCCCGCCACATTTATTTCTGACCACATTGTTTTTTCCATTCAAATGAGAATTGTTCTTGGCTTACTGTTGCTTGTTGGTGTTTCACAATTTCTTGTGTCTAGTATAAGTTTATAGTGGAATGCTATTAGAACATAGAACAGTGCAGCACAAATATGCCCTTCAATCCATCATGTCAGCACTTACCCTGATGTCATTCTAATCTTATCCATTCTGGCTGCACATGGTCTGTATCCCTCTATTCCTTCCCTGTATCTGTCTGTGAAAATTTTGAGTCGACCTGTTCAGGGATGCTACAACATACCTTTGGAGCAAGTGGGACTTGAACCCAAGGTTTCTGGTTCAAAAGTAGGAGTGCTAACACTGTACCACAAGAGCCCTCGTTAATTTTATACTTGTTTGACTGTTAGGAGAGAGATTCATGTCCTTATAAATAATACCATCTAATAGCTGTCAAATATTAGTGCACTTTGATTTTTTTTTCCCCTTCCATTTAATGTAAAATTGAATCCTTCCAGTATCTTATGTGACCGTTAGCATCTTATTTGATCTTCAGGTGAGTTGCCAACCCTCTAACCTTCCCTATCAAGGTTGTCTAATTCCATGCCTTTAATGTACATTCTAAAATTGTTTATAAGTATCCATGGTTTCTTCTAGTTTAGTGGCCCTCCAGAGAGATCCCCACTCTAATCCTGAGTACTTGCACATTCTAGTTTAATCAGTTTAACAGTGACCCTTTTGTCCTCCAATGAGTTTCCATTAAACTAACCTGTTAGCACTGTTCAAATGTTTGTGATTGGATGTCAAGTTTTGTATGATATTCCTGTGACAGGCTATGTGAGGTTTAAGGTACTGTGAATGTGCAGTTTGTTTCTTCGTAGTCTGGTCTTACTAATGTTATGACCTGGATGCCAAGTCATGCAGAGGTAACACTTAAATGCACTTCGACATTTACGGTAGATCATGGATTTCCAAAGTTGGGATTGGATCCCAGGTGGGGTCACGGGTTCTGTGTAGATGGGAGAGTGCAGAAAACGGAGATTTGCAGCCATGGTACGTGCAAAGCAGTAGTGTGGACTTTCAGTGCATTTTTTTGTGGGGCGTGTTCCGGCAGTCAAGTTACTTTTCAAGTGAAAACAGGATTAGATAAATTAGCCAAGGTTTCCAACTGTCAAACCATATATTGGTATTTTGTTTTTACTGTCCTGAATTCTTTGATTGAACTACTTCTGATCACCTGAATGAGATTTGACCCAATGTGACTACATTATTTACCTTGTTAAAAATTTCTCAACACCAGGTTATAGTCCCAACAGATTTATTTGGAAGCCATAGCTTTCAGAGCGCTGCACCTTCAACCACCTAATGAAGGAGCAGGGCTCCGAAAGCCACTGCTTCCAAATAAACCTGTTGGACTATAGCCTGGTGTTGAGATTTTTAACTTTGTACACCCTAGTCCAACACCGGCATCTCCAAATCATTATTTACCTTGTCTTTATCTGAAAATATTACAGTTTTGCCCTTCATTTTTTCAAATCGAACTGTTAGAATTTGTGGAGGGGAATCAGGAATTGGGAATCGGTTTCTAATGCTGATGATCCTGAGCTTTCTAGAAAGTTTGTTTCTCCTGCACCTTAGTGCTGAATTAGCATTGACCCATTAAACCTTAAACTTTAAATCTTCACTTAAAAAAGAAGAGAAATGCTTTCTAGTGCATCAAGTTCATCATTTGGGTTAGGGGAGGACTCAGAGCACCAGCTGATATTATGTACTTCTACGGCAAAAAGTGGGAAAGGAGGTGATGATGCTCTTAACAAGTTAATTAAATGTTAAAACTGATATAGGAATGCTTTGTCATAATTTATTATGTGGAGGTGCTGGTGCTGGTGTTGGACTGGAATGGACAAGGTCAGAAGTCAGACGGTACCAGGTTATAGCCCAATAGGTTGGTTTGACATCACAAGCTTTTGGAGCACTGCCCACAAAGAGAATTTCAAATAAACTATTGAATTATAACCTAGTGTAGTCTGACCTTGTCATAGTTCAGGTGACTGGTTATGTTTTAATCATTCATTTGTATCCTTGCTTCTCCATATTATTATTGCTTGATCATTTTGAAAAGTTTGTTTTGGAAAGCTTGTAACTAATATTTAATATAAAACGCAATATTTCAGACTTTGTGAAATGGATCACTGGAAGGAACTGTTAACTGTATAGAATTGGGATTTATTTTTGGAAGCTGGAAGTTAGCTGGGCTGATATAAACTGTTAAGGCACTGATGTTGTCTCTTTGACAGCTGCCCTTGCTTTGCGCTGGTATTCACATGGCAAACAGGAAACTGATGAGGAGTTTGATGCTCGTTGGGTGACGTACTTCAACAAGCCTGACATTGATGCCTGGGAACTCAGAAAAGGTAAAAAGTAAATTATTCAATGAATGCATAATTAAATTCATAACCTTAAAGCAAGAATGTTTTGATTTCATAGGTCAGTTCTATCAAATTTTAATGAGCTCCTATCTCTGCAAGACTGATGGCTAAGTAATTGGAGGTATGCAGAACTTTCAGCATATCTCTTACCTACCACACTGTTGTTTAACACAAACGTGGCTAATGTGCACACGGTGCAACAGAGTGAGAGAGAGATGTCTTGAATCCCCATGCTCACCTGCAATGCAAGTTTGTGATCGAGACAGTCTTTCTGATGTTCAGTATTAACAGTGCAAAGTTGTCACATCTTTGTTTCCTAACTGTAGTAATGCTTAACTTGTAAATTTGAAATTCAAAAAAAAGCTCCATTTATCATTTTTCCAGCCATGTTTGGGCCCATATGCCATTTGGCAAACATTAGGCAAAAATTGTTACTTGTCATTTTAGCACTACTTAATTGTTAAAGACCAGATTTGAATTGTTACTTGTAAACAAAAATGAGGAAGGCACAGATTTAGTGATCACAGAATCCCTACGATGTGGCAGCTGGCTGTTCAGCCCATTGAGTCCATACTGATTTTCTGAACAGCATCCATCTAGACCCACTCGACTGACCGTGTATCTCTGCAACCTGCATTTCCCATAGCTAATCCATCCAGTCTGCACATCTTTGGAGTGTGGGAGGAAACCAGAACAGCCAAAGGGAACCCATACAGGTATGGGGAGAATGTGCAAACTCAACATAGACAGTTGCCTGAGGCTGGAATCAAACCAGGGTCTCTGGTGCTGTGAGGCAGCAGTGCTAATCATTAAACTAGTGCAAAAGTAGTAAATGTAATAAAAGAAGAAACTTCTTAATTTAGTGAGTAGTCAGAACCTGGAATGCACCGTTCTGGGGATAGTTTCAATCAAGCCCCCTTCCTGATGAAGGTCTTTTGCCCGAAACATTGATTCTGCTGTTCCTTGGATACTGCCTGACCTGCTGTGCTTTTCCAGCACCTCACTCTCGGCAGATTCAAACAAGGCAATAATGTGCAGCGTTATGGAGAAAAGTTTGGCGAATGATATAAAGTTTATTCATTCTGAGCTGAATGGTTTTCTGCACTATGGTGTTTCCTTTCCCTTAGTTGCTACTGTGCTGGTTTTAAACTCCAGCTTGTTTCTCATGGTTAAAAATATTTGCACAGATTCTATGCTTGAATTTTGACATTGCTTTGAAAATCTACTGTTTTGTAAACCTGTTTTAATAAATGTCTGTTAATTGACAGGAATGAACACCCTCATTGGATATGATCTTGTACCAGAACCTAAAATTCTCGATGCTGCTCTGAGAGCCTGCCGTAGGTTAAATGATCTAGCTAGTGCAATCCGCATCCTAGAAGCCGTGAAGGTCAGTGGAATTGAAACTCCTTTGTCCAACATTCTTGTCTGTTTTGTAAACTTGAAGACTGAAGGTAAAAGATGATGCAGTTTCAATTACTGGGTGAAAGCAGGCATGCGCTTGCCTTCTGGAATTGAAGCTTTCTGACTATTAGCCATTTTGAAAGTGCAGCAATTGTTTTTCCAGTTCAGGTATGTATTATTAACAATTTATTAACATCTAGTTTTTACTACTTATGGCATGAGCGTGTTGTTGGCAAGATCAGCACTTTTTACCCATTTCTAATTGTCTTTGAATTGAGTAGCTTACTAAACCATTGCAGAGGGCTGTGTTAAGCATCAATCACATTGCTGTGGGTCTGGAGTTGAATATAGGTCAGACCTGGTGAAGATTGCAAAGTTTCTTCACTACAGGATATAGTGAAGCAGGTGAACTATTAGAAAATTTGCTCAGAGTTTTACTGATGCTGGCTTTCAATTCCAGATTTTATTATCTGAATTCAAATTCACCATCTGAGGTGGTAGGATTTGAATTCATTTCCTGAAAGCATGAGCTTGGGCCTTAAGATTCATCATCTGATGACCCTACCACAACATACCAGATTTACGTTGTCCAGCAAATTCCTAAGCACACACAAGTGCTATATAAATGCAAGTTGTTACATTCTGTGACCTCTTTTATTCTCAGTGCCCATTTATTTGCATGTGCCACGCATATGCTGTTGAGTGCACCCCACTCTAAGGTGGACTGTCCTGTTCTTCCCACTTAAGGATTTCTCAGGATTTCACCTCTTGGCTCCTTAACATCAGCTGTCATCATGAAAGTATGATGGATGTTCTTCTCTCTCTTTTCCCTCTTTCCTCCCTGAGCACACCCCCCTCCAAAAAAAAAACTGATATGTAAGCCATGCTAGAGAAATAATTAGAGATTCTGTAAATTGTATGAATGTTTATTGAAGACCCGCTTGCTTCAATATAAAGCAAAGTTAGAACCCTAAGCCATTATGTAGGATTCCTTATGAGGTGCCTAGTTCACAACACTATTGCCTAACGTCAAATAACATGTAACATCATATCTTTTATATCTTTGCATTAAAGTGTCTCTCAAGGCTGAGAGTGAGATTTTCTTTCTTTTCTGATGTTTTGTATAATAATTATAATTTGTAACCTGAATCTACAGTCTGTGGTACTGAAGGAAGTGGCTCTAGAAGTAGTGGAAGCATTGGTGTTCATCTTCCAAATTCTAGAGCAGTTCCTACAGATTGATTCATCCTTCAATGTAAGCTATGTACTTAAAAGAGAGGTACAAAGAAAACTGGGAATTTTGACCAACCAGCCTGATGCCAATAGTCAGGAAAATCCTAGAATCCACTATAAAAGATTTGATGTTCGAGAACTTGGAAAACAGTGTCAAGATTGTACAGAGTCAACGTGGATTTGTAATTGAAAAATCGCACTTGACACATCTGTCGGAATTCTTTAAGGAGTTGAAGGGGGAGCCACTGGACGTGGTTTGTCCGGACTTTCAGAAGGCCTTTGGCAAAGTCCCATGAGATTAGTGTGGAAAGTTAAAATGTATGGGATTGGGGTAATGTATTAAGATGAATAGGAATCAGAATGGAGATAAATGTTTGTTTTTAATGGCAGGCAGTGCCAAATAGGGTACCACATGGATCAGTGCTCGGACCCTAACTGTTCAAAATATACTCTCATGTTGGCCTTCATAGCAAGAGGATTTGAGTGCAGGAGCAGGGATATCTTGTTGCAGTTGTACAGGATCACAGTGATATTGTAAGACCATAAGACATAGGAGCAGAAATTAGGCCATTCAGCCCATCGAGATTAATTTAGGATATCTGGTTGGTATGGACAAGTTGGACCCAAGTATCTATTTCCATGCTGTATATCTCCATGAATCTGAGTCTGCTCTGCCATTCAATTGTGGCTTATAGGTTTCTCAACCCCATTCTCCTGCTTTTTCACCATAACCCTCTATGCCCTTGATACTCAAGAACCCATCTATCTATGTCCTAAATATGCTCAATGACCTGGCGTCCACAACCTCTGGCAATGAATTCTGTAGATTCACCATGCTCTGGTTGAAGAAGTTTCTCCTTCTCTCTATTCTAAAAGGTCTTCCCTTTTCCCAAAGGCTGTGCCCTTTGGTCCTACTCTCTCCAACAGTGGAAACATCTTACCAACATCTACTGTCCAGGCCATTCAGTATTCTGTATGTTTCAATTAGATCCCCCTTGTCCTCCTGTACTCCATTGAATAGAGATTGAGGAACGTTTGAGGACTCAATGTTAAGCTTTTCATTCCTGCGACCATTCTCGTGAACCTCCTCTGAATACACTCCAAGGCCAGAACATCCTTCCTGAGGTATGGGGCACAAATCTATGCATAATACTTCAAATGTGGTCTGACCAGAGCGTTGGAGAGCCTCAGAATTACATCCTTGCTTTTACATTCAAGCCCTCTCAAAATAAATGCCATCATTGCATTTGTCTTTCTAACTGTTAACTCAACCTGCAAGTTTACCTTGAGAATCCTGGACTGGAGCTCCCAAGTGTCTCTGCGCTTCAGAATTTTCTCCCCATTTAGAAAATAGTCCATTGCTCTATTCTTCCTACTATAGTGCATGACCTCACACTTTCCCATATTGTATTCCATCTGCCACTTACTTGCCCATTCTCCTAACCTGTCCAAATCCTTCTGCAGCCTCCCTGCTGTCTCAGTGTTACTTGTCCCTCTAACTATCTTTGTATCGTTGGCAACATTAGTCAGAATGCCCTCAGTGCCTTCATCTAGATCGTTAATACTTAGTGAAAAGTTTCCTAACACTGAGCCTTGCGGAACACCACTTGTCACTAGCTGCCATTCTGAGAAGGACCCTCCTATCCCTACTCTGTGCTTTCTGCCAGACAGCCAACCTTCTATCCATGATAAAACCTTGCCTCTAACACTATGGGCCCTTATCTTACTCAGTAGTCTCCTGTATGGCACCTTATAAAGGCCTCCTTGATGTCCAAGTAGATGACATCCATTGGCTATCCTTGGTCTAACCTGCTCTTTACTTCCTCAAAGAATTCTAGCGGAATTGTCATGCATGACCTGCCCTTGATGAAACCATGCTGGCTTAACCCTATTTTATGATACATTTTTAAGTAATCAGAAATCACATCCGTCACAATGGATTCCAGGATCTATCTTATGACAGAGGTTGGGATAGTCGGTCTTTAATTTTCTGTCTTACGCCTTACTCCCTCTTTAAAAGGGTGTCATCGTAGCAATTTCCAGTCTTGAGACTCTAGCGATTCCTGAAAGATTACCACTAATGCCTTCACTATCTCTTCAGTTATCTCACTTAGATGTGGGGTGTAGTCCATCTGGTCTAGGTTATTTATCCACCTTTTCTTTGGTGATGACCACTGTACTCCTTTGTGCCCCTTCCCTCTTTCGCATCGTTGGGATATTGCACTGAGATTATTCAGGTCCTCAGCCATTTCATTGTATCTCTCCAGCATCATTTTCCAATGGCCATTTTTGCCTCCATGTGCTGCTTGGCTTCCTTTATCCGAGGAAGGATGTTCTTGCTGTAGAAGGACTGCAGCAAAAATTTGTTAGACTGATTCCTGGGGTGATGGGACTGATGGATGGGGAAGGGTTGAATTGGTTAGAATTACATCTGTGAGCTCAAAAGAATGAGAGAGGATTACAAATAAAACCTATAAAGTTTGATGAGATGTAAGGGGTTGAATCCAGAATCAATATTCTCAGTAGTTGGGGGTGTGAAAAATCATGGATCACAACCGAAGGATGCAGGGTAAACCAGTGAGGACAGAGATGAGAAGCTTCGGAACTCCAGAATGGTGAACCTGTGGAATTCACTACTACAAAGCAGTCAAGGCCAAAACATTGTATGATTTCAAGAAGGTATTGGAAGACACTTGAGGCTAAAGAGATCAAGGGGTATATGGGAAACTTGGGAATGGACTATTGAATTGGATGACTGGCATGATCATAATGTCAGAGCAGGCTTGCAGGGCTAAACAGCTTACTACTGCTTACTTTCTGTTCTTTCTTGCTCCCAGCTTTGCCCATTCTCGCCTGTTTTCCCAACAGTGACCCTCTCCACCTCAATGCAATTGCCCACGTGTTTTCTCTCATTCATTATTACTTTCTTGCTGGGTTTCTTCTGTTTTTCCACACAACAACCTGCCACCCTCCCCAGCACACTTACCGCCGTCACCTTCATCCATCCAACGCTACCCCACGCTGCCACTTTGCTGTGACATCCCAGAACAAAAGTTCTGGCCCAGTTTAACCATGACCTAATTGAAGGGCAGAATAGACCTGAGGGGCTAAATCTGTTTCTATGATTCTATGTAACCAACTTGCACTAACTTCAGTCAAGTTGTAGCACGTAATGATCCCAATCTATCCTAAAGCACTTCAATACTGAAATGTTTCCTATTACTTGAACTTCAGCATGGAAAAGAACCTGATCATTAACATGAGTCAATGCTGTATATTGTTTCCTAGTATGCACTATGGAGCTCCACTGCTAAGGTCCCACTAAAATGTTAACAATACTGTGTGCAACTAATGCAGTTTGAGTTGAAACACTGTAGCTTAGTGTGAGATGAAATGTAATTTATTTCCTTTTCAGAGTTTCAATTTTAAACTAATGGGTGTTGTCCTTTCTCTGTGAAGAGATTTCATAATTAAGTATTTTCAGAGACACTTTTGAATCAGTAGGTGTGTCAGTGCAGATGACTCGCCTTGGCATATTAATGGAAGCTCGTTAGTATTGTGGTGTTTTATGACCGAGGGGAAAAAAAATTAATTTAGCAAAAGATAGGATGGACAGATTTTTTAAAATGAGTTAAAAGCTTCTGAATTCACTTCAAAGGAGACATGAATGAAGTCTGATATAAGAACTTTCCCAAAAGAAGGAAGTGAGTTGACTTAAGTGAATAGGTTAACTCTGTTTAATGATTTATTTTGAAAACCTCCAGGCAATTGTATTTAATTAGAATCATAAATACAGTGGTGCCACAACAGCCACATGTCAAGAACAAATTAGTAAGTAATGAACGTCTACATTTATTTTAACAAGGAACATCTAAAAAATCTGAGAGACTGACGTTCTCTGTGCACTGCCACTGAAAATCAACCTGGTCACACATTCATTCATTGTGTTCACGTAATATCAGCAATTCAAAAGTATGCAGCAAGATGCATATAAATGCTGTAATTTCAGTGCTGCTTCTATAACTTGTAGAATACTGTTGCTTGAACAGCTTATGTTTTTAATAATGGTTATGTACAATTCCATTGCCTATCAGTTTCATTCCTGAAAGGGTATTCAACAAAACATCAGGAGAGTTGGTGACATTATGCTGGGCCAAATGGCTTCTTTCTATGCTGTAATAATACCAGATAATCTGACATTAATGCAGTAGAGAAAGGATAATATTTCAACTGCAGACCTGTTTTAAAAATTTTCTTTCCTCTCAGACCATAACTACAGCATCTCATGGGTTCTACAAGGTATTGCTCATTGTATATCCTATATTTAGCTAGAAACGGATGGTTCGCAATGCACTGTTAATGCCATCTTATTAGAAACAAAAATTAGGTTTTGTATGTTAAATAAGATCATTACAAATCTTTTGAATTTATCTTGCTGTTTTTGGGAGGGTAGCTTTTAGTCAGGATAATTTTAGAGCAAGTTCTCCTATCTGCATTTACACCATTGAATTATTGGTGTGATTAAGTGGATGCACTGGTCTGTTGTCATGTCACCAAGAGCTCATTTTAACAGTTTTTCTAACAAAATGCATCATGCGGCTGGCTGTAAATGTGACTCCTTGCACTTTTCAGGACAAAGCTGGCCCTCACAAAGATATCTATCCTTACGTTATTCAAGAACTCAGGCCCACATTGACTGAACTGGGTATTCCAACCCCAGAGGAGATTGGTTTAAACAAGTTATAACGTTCTACCTGGTGAGTTTACAACAGAATCTTTAAGACCAATTTTATGATTTATTAAGTACACGTATTTGTAGCAACCATGCAAACAGAATCTGGTTGTCTTGTCTAAGATTTAGAGAAAGTGAAATATAATTGTCAAAGCACATTAGGTGTGGAATTGTCACTTCAAATTTTTTTAATTCAAAGTTTTTTCCAATGCTGTTGAACAGCTCTTTCTCAGTTCTGTTAACATTGGCATTTCGGATGCTGTATTTGCCCAGTTATGGTTCAGTTGGACTGGCTCTGTCAACGAGTTTGAAATTTCACTGTCAAGATTAGAGTAGTGCTGGAAGAGCACAGCAGGTCAGACAGCATCCGAGGAGCAGGAAAATCGACATTTCGGGCAAAGGCCCTTCCCCAGGAATGATTCCTGATGAAGGGCTTTTGCCCGAAATGTCGATTTTCCTGCTCCTTGGATGCTGCCTGACCTCCTGTGCTTTTCCAGCACTGCTCTAATCTTCAGCATCTGCAGTACCCACTTTCGCCTAATTGAAATTTCACTATACAACTTAATGAAGTGCTTGTCTTTCCAATAATCTGCAGAAAAAGGTTAGCATGAACTAATTTTTTACCAGTTTTACAATGAAATTCCTGTCATCTTAAGCGAGAAAGGAAGGCGTCTTTCATTTTTTTTGGAAAAGACTGTACATTGTTGCTTTGACTAGTTGTTCTGACCCTGTAACGTACAGCTTTTGTGATGGTGTCTTACCAAACTACTACCCAGCCTAATACTTCTACGGAGTTGTGACAATTGAAAACATTCTATGTTGAGGTGTGCAACATCTCAAAAGAAAATATTGTTCCTGCTTTGCAGTTAGATCCACAAAAAAAATTAATTGGAGGTTTCTCTATCAAATTCCAAAAGCAAGTACACCATATAACTGAATTTCGTAACACTTCTCTTGCACCAGTGGAGAATATCACTTGAAAATGAAACAAAGTACATTGCCTGTACCTGCACTTCTTCCTTCACAAATGTTGCAAAAGTATAAAAGTGTCAATCGTTCTTAAAATTCAGATAGTTGTGATGCAAGCATCTTTCTATCAAATATCTTTCCATAGTTTCAGATACAGCAGCCTGCTCTTACCTATGGATGGCATTTCAAGTATTTAGCACCCGTTTTGAGATGATGTACCGATTTCTGCATGTTGCTGGTACATCTCCGAGAAAGGCAACCTTTTGTGTCTAAGCTACTTGGAAAGTATTTGCCCAGCAGTCAGTCCCTGGTCAATGTGTGAACAAATGAATATGCTTGAATTTAAGATCGTGCTTTTGCATTCCATTTGACTTTAAGATCTCAAGATTCTGCAAGATCTCCAACTTTACGTTATGTCAGGTTTACTTTGAATGGATCCTTTGTCAGTGTTTCTGATTATTTGAATCTGTTCAGTTTTGTCTTTAGAAAAAAAAGAGCTTGAGTGAATTCAATCTCAGTTGGAGATAGCAAGAATGTTCAATTTAAAGGCCTTACTTTCACCACGTTCACCAGGAAAAGTGATTTATATGTTCTGATAAAGCCACGAGATAAGCTCTAGGGTTTTTCTCTCTGATAACTAATGCATTTAATATTGAGTATCTGTTCAGGGAGATATTATGTATAGGTACAGAGGGTGAGGTGCACAAGCTCAAAGTCCACTTGTTTTCTTCTGACCCCTGCTGCTACATTCTGCAGTGCTGGTACTCGAATTAATGTTGAAGCTTAACCAGTCAGAAAAGTTGTGGACGTGTTCTCCATTCTGTATCTTCAGCTGGCATAAAGCTCAATTGCTAAACTACCTGCTAAATCTCTTGAGTCACTACTCAAAAACTGCCCCAGTCAAGCTTGGCCAACAATGCTAGAGTCATTTAAGTTGATGTCAAACTGTCTGATACCATGCTAATGAAGTATCTTGGGATATTTTACCATATACTAGAGGACTATTTAAAAATGTCGAATGTAAATGGGAATAGTACAAACTCTGACTTCTCATCTGCCCGTTAAGGTGACAGTGATTTGCATTTAGAGTTGACCTGTATTCAGTTTTAACAGCTGACAGAATTTCTGGAATGAATCTAATCTTGTGTAATGTTTTTCTTCCAGATGGTTTTCAGACCTTCGTCCATTGTGATTGTACATGATGCAAGATGCAACCTAAAATATTACTTTATTGAGCGTTTAAAGTTTGTTCTGTCACATGCATTATGCCTACCTGTGAACTTAATTCAATAAAGAATGGGATTAAACACTTAGTGCTCACCAGTTATTAAGCAGATGTGTTAAATGTAATTGTTCCAAGTTCACCTTTGGACTACCAGCAGTACCAGGTAATTCCAGTCTCAAGTATCAGCCTTTTGAAGTTTACAGTGTTCATGCCAATACAGATGCTGATTGCACTGATGTTCATGTCAGATGTGGCTTTACTGAAATTAGACATTGTTGCTGAGAGGTCATTTGTTCAGTAAATATTGAACTTGATTCTACAGAAAACTGGATTTTTTTTTCTAGCTGTTCATGTGTGGCTAAATTCCTATTTCACATGTATTTGTGCCCAAGGTTTAGATTGAGACTGTGGTGGCCTAAATAACTGCTGCTTCCTCTCCCAAAGCCTTAGTTGCATCTGGTGATTTGCTTTGAATCCTGACCAAGCTTCATGAAATTTGATATTACTTGACAGCACTGCTTGCTCTTGACTTTGACTGGAATTGTTAAGTGAGGGAATCAGCTTGTAAACCATGATACGGTCACTCAGCCACTTTTAAAGTTGCATTTTCTATTAAATCAGATTAATGCTTTCTCCAATTTATTGCATTGGCTATACTAGTTAGATTTTGAACCGCATGCATTGGTAATTCCTTAAATTATTTTTCAATAAAAAATTAATTATTGCTTAAATAATTGTCTCTCTCAAGCATATTGACCAGCTGAATAGGAGATAAGGTATTGTGGGTGAAACCATTCTGACATTGCCTACTTATAGGGCAAAATGAACATTGTCTTTGAACATTGAGAAAATAATCAGTCAATCTGCCTTAATCTGTTTTTCAATTCTTGGGCTATTTAGCACTACCTTATGAAAATATCTATCATCTTTAACTATTGAGTTTGCCATCCAAAAGGAAACTTTTTGAAGCTTGGTTTTTTGAGAGGGAGAGAAAATAAGGTGGTCTTGATGTCGAATATGCTATTTGGCCCATCATATCTCTTTGAAGAACTATTCAGAGTCTTGCTGCCATACATTCCTGGGTTGAGAGTGCGGTGCTAGAAAAGCACAGCAGGTCAGGCAGCATCCGAGGAGCAGAAGAATTAACGTTTCTGGCATATTCCTTTCTTCAGGAATACCATGCATCCCTCCACAGCCAAGCAAAGTTTTCCACTTCCAAGTATTTATCCAGCTCTCTAGAATATTGCTATTGAACCAGTTTCCATCACCCTTTTGGCAATTCATTCCAAACTTCAACTCGCTGCATTAAAAGAATTCTTTCGGTTATCTGATTCTCCAGTTGCAAACCTTTGTTTGCTGAGAACAAATTTCTCTTTGTTTATATTAAATAGCACAGATTTTGAACACTTTTATCTAAACCCTTTAACTTTTTCTGGACTTACTGCAACTCCATTATACTTGAAATCCCTTTCTCTGTTGCTATCCTAGAAAATCTCTTCTGTGCATTCTGAGATACTTGGCTAAAAATTGTTAAAGTCTCCATCAGTTCAAACTCATTCAAATTAATTTTGAAACTGTGGTGTAAATCAAATACAAAATGTGTTCTTGTATTCCAAACGCACTTAATTGCAAGTTAAATCTCATGCTGAGTTTTCTGGTAATCTCCATTAATATTTGCTTAATTCTACCTGCCTTATTTTTGAGATGGTTGAAAGATATAAAGGAATGTTTTAAAGATTACCATAGACTTCCTGTGACTTTGAAATGCCATGGATGAATCCTGTAATGGTGGTGTTTTAGTACACTAGGAGAAAGTGAGGACTGCAGATGCTGGAGATCAGAGCTTAAAAATGTGTTGCTGGAAAAGTGCAGCAGGCCAGGCAGCATCAAAGGAACAGGAGAATCGACGTTTCGGGCATAAGCCCTTCAGGAATGTCTAGTACACTACCTTTATTGAATTGTGAGCTTTTGTCCAGAAACACTAAAGTCATAATTATGCAATCCCAGTTGAGTTGAATGTTTCCCTCAACTTGCATTTATTAGTATTTCTTTTTCTAACCTCTATTCACAACACTGCAATAGATGCGATCACTTTGTGTTTGGAATGAGTGTTTCCTGGTATCGATGCAGAAATAGTTTTGAAATAACATCTACAATGGACATTAGGATTCATGAGCTTTCGTCCAACTCATCATGCCAACCAGATATCCTAAATTAATCTAGTCCCTTTTGTCCCCATTTTGGCCCATCTCCCTCTTCAACCGTTCCTATTCATATACCCATTCTGGTGCCTTTTAAATGTTGTAATTTTAGCAGTCTCCACCACTTCCTTAGCAGCTCATTCCATATATGCACCACCCTCTGTGAAAAAGTTGCCCTTGGGTCCCTTTTAAATCTTTCTCCTTCAACTTTAAACCTATACTGTCTAGTTTTGGCCTCGCCCCACACTGGAACAAATACCTTGTCTGTTTGCCCTATCCATGCCCCTCATGATTTTCTAAACCCCGATAAGGTCACCACGCAGTCTCTGACGCTCCAGGGAAAATAGCACCAGTCTATTTAGCCTCTGTCTATAGCTTGAATCCTCCAACCCTGGCAAGATCCTTGTTAATATTTTCTGATACCATTCAAGTTTCACAACATCCTATAGCAGGGAGACCAGAATTGTATGCAATATTCCAAAAGTGGCCTAGCCAATGTCGTGTACAGCTGCAACATGACCTCCCAACTCCTGTACTCGATGCACTGATCAATAAAGGCTAGCGTACCAAACACTGCCTTCACGATCCTATTTACCTGCGACTCCATTTTTCAAAGTGTTCAGGTTGAACAAAACCTCTTATGATTGGTTCTTTTTATTTTGACTGAAACAGTGAGAATGCAAAATATTCTCAGCATTGATCTGATTTTGCATAGAATGGTGCAGGAGGAGGTTAATTATGCCTTTCCCATTTGATCATTTCCATTTCGATCTGCTTTGTCAGGACTATGGAGAAATAAAAAGTTTCTTCACACATTTAATATGTTGGTATGCTTAAAAATGCCTGAGGAAAATGCTGTCAAGAATGCAGGCAGTAGGCACAAGCAAATGCCCACATGCCTGTACGCTCCCCCCCCCCCCCCCCCCCCCCCCCCACAAAATCACACTAGCCTGGCCCTTTTAAACAATATACTACTGTTCCTTCATTGTCAGGTTGAAATTTTTGAGCTCTTCTAACAGCACAGTGGCAGTGCACTAAAAGGCATCAAAGGATATGGGAGTGTTGGAAGTGTAGTATGCCATGATTTATCAGCCATGATCTTATTGACTGGCCCACATTGCTCCTGTGTTGTTCCTCTGCACTTGTACCACTTGGACTTCACTTCACCAGATCAAGATGACAGTCACTCACCTTGAAGATTGGTCATGACTGTTGATCTTGTCAGTGTCACCACATGTGAAATAATTCTTTTTGAACTCTTTCAAATGAGACTGGATGAACTAAGTTTGATTGTGCATCCTGTGTGGTTTCCCTCGAACTGTTGAGTCTGCATCAGTCTGCAATATTTCCTCCAGTCGTGATGTCATTTAGCTGCTGTGAAAACATGTTAGCATAAGTATAAAACTCTATTAAAAGCACTGATGGGTATAATTGTGGGTGCAAGTTGTAAATTTGCGTATTACAGGTGACCAGTGTGTGCTTGGTCCCCTAGGATTACCATGTATCCATTTGCCGCATTACGACTGAAAGCATTGTGCACTTTTGAAAGCAAGGCATGGTTTACGTATATTTGCGGATTGTACTTTTTAACAAATTTAGCACCTTTATCAAGTTCAGTGACTATTACTCAGCAAACCTGGCATTCAAAAAGACCTCATCATCCATATCCTGGCCTGTGATTCCTTTGTGCTAATTTATTTTCAAATCACTTCATTTCCTCCATATCCTTCCCCCTTTATCGCTAACAGCCCGTCAAAGAACATTCAAACACTTCTGAACTTGGAGTTTTCTCCAGCACACCGTTCCAGCATTAGAATCTGTGTTTTCAAAACTTTGGATTTCCCTCCCAACATCTCTCCGTGCCCCTCATTTCAATCAAGAAACTGTTTGAAACCCCAACTCTAACCAAGTTCTTGGTTATCTTATCTAAAATCACTTTGTGGTTTGGTGATATTTTGTTCCATTTTATTGAAATGCCTTGGGCTATTTGATTGTTAATGATAACTATACACAAAACCTTCCTTGTGTCACTGAGACACATTACTCAACAGATCAATTCACCAAAAAGTGATTAAAAGGAAGGGTATTTGTTTTAGATACCAGTAGAACTCCATGTTCCGGGGGCAGTAGTGCCAAGAGACCTTTCCTATTCATTGGAATAGGCAGATAGGAATTTGAGTGACCCTTCCAGTGGATAATCTGTCAGTGCAGAACTCCCTCACTGTACTGAGAACTTGCTTGAATCTCCTGGTGGGTTAGTGGTTAGCACTGCTGCCTCACAGCGCCAGGGACCCGGGTTTGATATCAGCCTTGGGTGACTGTCTGTATGGAGTTTGCAAATCCTCCCTGTGTCTGTGTGGGTTTCCTCCAGGTCAGGTGAATTAGCCATTCTAAATTGCCCACAGTGTTAGGCACATTAGTCAGAGGGAAAACTGGGTCTGGGTGATTTACTCTTTGGAGGGTTGCTGTGGATTTGTTGGACTGAAGAGTCTGTTTCCACAGTGCAGGGAATCTAATCTTAAAAAAAAATCTAATTTGAACCTTCCCTATGTGCAGCAATGATCTACCTCAGTCTGAAGTGAGTGTGCAACCAATGAATGTTGTCTAGATTTGTACCCAGGAAAAGAAAAAAAAACACATGGGAAGTCACCTGTTTTGGGGAGTAGATGGGAGATTTCAGTTAAATTAGATTAGATTACTTACAGTGTGGAAACAGGCCCTTCGGCCCAACAAGTCCACACCGACCCGTTGAAGCAAAACCCACCCGTACCCCTACATTTGCCCCTTACCTAACACTACGGGAAATTTAGCATAGCCAATTCACCTGGCCTGCACATCTTTGGAAACCAGAGCATCCGGAGGGAACCCACGCAGACACGGGGAGAACGTGCAAACTCCACACAGTCAGTCGCCTGAGGCGGGAATTGAACCTGGGTCTCTGGTGCTGTGAGGCAGCAGTGCTAACCACTGTGCCGCCGTGCCGCCCACAATTTAAAAGACATAGTGTGCAATTAGAGTAAATTGTGTTTTGCTTGCAAATATTGAGAGGGAATTAAGTAACCTTTGTTTAAGAACCGATATTTCTGGCTTTTTAAAAAAAAATCCCTTTAAAGTACGAATAATGCATTGGGTATTGTATATGTAGGTCTGTAAAAGAATATCATAGAATATTGCTGCAAGTGACCTTAGTTGATACCAGAAATGTAGAGTTCGTGCTGCGGAGGTTTAATTACTTTGAAATGTGCCTAACTGGATAGAATTGTCTATTTAATATTGCTCGTATGTAATATTGCTTTGCTCTCCTGTCCGTCCTTGAGACTGTTTTATGGTATTTTTATTATCTATTCTGTAATGCATGCTGTCCGAAGAAAAGGATTGACAAATGACCTAATTATGGCACTTTGATTAAGTGAATGCTGCAGTCGTGGAGTGACACAGCATGGAAACAGACCCTTCAGTCCAACCAGTCCATGCTGACCATGTTCCCAAACTAAACTACTCCCACTTGCCTGAGCTTGGACCATATCCCTCCAAAACCTTCCTATTCATAAACTTATTCAAATGCCTTTTAAATGTTGTAACTTCCTGCATTCGCAACTTTCTCTGGCAGTTCATTATGAAGTCCATGAAAAGGTGCTCGAGTAAGTTTGCTCATTAAATTTGAAGCTTCTAACTCTAATCTAGTATGTTAGAGATGCTAACGATGCTGACCATCGCAGAGAAGAAGTAGAATTATGTACACAGTCTGCCCTGTGCAAACGTGTCAAACCCAGTATGGTTTGGTGGTCATGTTATGTTGAAACCATGGCAACTGAGCTGTTCTGTTTTAAACCACCCTTCGTGCACGATTACAGAAGGAAGCAAAACTGATCAAATGATTTTGATTCACCTTGAGCTGAATTCAAGTGTATTGGACCCAAGTACTCAAGCTTAGTCGTTATGCATATGTTTCTGTAACCTTACAGTATCGTGACCTCCTTGCCTGGTCTGTGTTGCTAGACTGTTCAGAGTGTGGTAATGCTAGTTCCCCAATTCTCCTGCTATTAATTGAACGGGAATTTGAGAAATATATGAAGTTTTTTCCTCTTCTCCATTTTATTAACTGTCTGAGTAGTGTTGAGATTAATTTGTCTAGTCAGTGACCGACTCGATCCATTGTTCAAGACTAATCTGCTAATTTGTGTTCTGTTACTGATTTGAATCACTAAGTCCATTGCCAAAGTGTTGACAGCTCTGAGCAGGTCAGGGAATATCTATGGATTAACCAGTCGAGAGAGACCAATGAACTAAAATGGTGTTAGTGGAGTGGAAGTATTATGGTTCATGTTTAAAATTTCCCGAATCTATGGTTTATTATTCTGTTCTTTGAATATGGATCTGTGTGGAATAGTGTAAACACTAGTTCTTAAAATGAATACTATCACCGTAGCCACAAGATTTCCAAACAGGTGCGGGTTGTTTGTAGAGACCAGTTATCTTACTGTAATATCCAGCGATAAAACTCAAACCTTACTCCCTCTTTTTTTTTGGTCATTTAGGCTTGAGGTTCTGGTGCAGCTGGCAAGGCAGAAATGTATTACCCATCCAATATTGCCCTTGAGATACAGTCTAGTGTTTTGCTAGGCCGTTTCAGTGGGCAATGAAGAGTTAATCAAATTGCTACAAGGTTTACTGAGTCATTTAGAAACTGTGTACTATAATTGAAAGACAGCAGATTACTGAATGTTTGAGAACCCACTGGATTTTTTTTTTAACAACAAGCAGTAGTTTCATGGTCATCTAGCACACAGCATCTGAAAGACACCTTGATGGTACAAAGACTGTGCTGCATTAATGCAGACACTATCTTTTTTTAATGAGATGCTAAATTGAGACACTTATGCTCACTTGAAACAGAAAGATAAATGTCCAAGTTCATTGTTTGAAAGAACACAAAGCTCAGGCGAACAAACCGATAGCCTGTCCTAATCAATCTGATCAAAATATGTCTGGTTCATTGATCCAAGAGAATTTACTGTTTATAATTTATTATAATGTTAGCCCATTTGTGATTATTACTGAAATGGAAGTGTTTTTAAAAAAAAAATTGGAATTAAACCAAACAAAAATACTAAATTACCGGAATGGCAGAACTTTAGTTCTAGGGCAGCTATGAACTACAGCAAGGATAAATGATTTTGGCTGTTACCTGTTCTGACATGATTGAGCACACCTCAAGTATGTCTTTTTTTTTACACAAAAATGTTCAGGCAATTTATGGGAAAGTGTGCTAGGCAATTCATTGCACAACCATCATGATGAAACTGTAATGAATCAGCACATTGGTCACACTAACAGGCTCTCAAGTTACAGTAACCTAATTTTAAATGAAACTTGTTGCCATTTCTGTGATGCAATTGGACTATTACAGTTTGAGAATCCTCGCGCAGCCAACTGGCGTGTTTTGAGTCAGAGAAGCCCATATTTTGTGCTGCAACACCCATATGGGACTGTCATGGCAACGGGTCTGATCTATCTGCAGTCTAAGAAGCTGTTTAAACGTCTCTTGTTCGGTTAGCTCAGTTGGCTGGATGGCTGGTCTGCAATGCAGAGACTAGTGGACCGATCCCACAACTCTGACACTGGCAGAAGTTACCATGAAGGACTGTCGTCCTGTTGGGACTTGGACAGGCTAGCAGAGTGGGCAAAGAAGCAGATGGAATACAATAGAAAGGGTGAGGGTATGCAGACTATTTTCAAAATGGAGAAAGGCTTTGGAAATCTGAAGCACAAAGGGACTTTGGAGACCTAGTTTAGGATTCTGTTGAAATAAACATGTATGTTCAGTTGACACATTAGGAAGGCAAATGCAATGTCAGAATATTTCGAATACAAAAACAGGGATGGACTGCTGACACTATATAAGGCTCTGGTTAGACCACATTTGGAATATTGAACAGTTCTGGGCCCGTATCTAAGGGAGGCTGTATTGGCATTAGGGGGATTTCAGAGGAGGTTTATAACGAGATCCTGGGGATGAAGGGCTTGTCATATGTGGAACAGTTGAGGATTCTGGGTCTGTACTCAGTGTGGAAGGATGAGGGGGGAATCTCCTTAAAACTTACAGAACGCTGAGAGGCTGGATAGCATGGAGATCAGGAGCAGAGGGCATAGCCTCAGTAAAGGGAAGACCCTTTAGATTTAAAATGAGAAGGAATTTCTTCAGTCAGAAGCTGGTGCAACTTGTTGCTGCTGAAGGCACGTCACTGAGTGTATTTAAGAGAGGGAGAGAGATTCTTGATTAGAATGGAGATCAAGGGTTAGGGGAGGAGACAGGAGAATGGAGTAGAGAAACGTATCAGCCATGATTGAATGGTGAAGCAGGCCTGATGGGCTGAATAGCCTAATTTTGCTCCTATATTGTTTGGTCTCACCCCTTGCCTCACCTGAGGTATGACAACCCTCACCTTTTATAAAACCTCAAATGACAGAGTGGGGTTGTGGTGACTTTGCCTTTCGCTGTGTGAAAAATGGAGTGCTGGTCAATTAGCCTTGTTGCTTCTCAAGGACAAAAATCACGTTATCAATGAGCATTCTGCTCCCTGTTCTTCACAGGTCAACAAATGTATCTGAATTACACTGTAACTCACCAATACCAAATGCATGTGACTAAGTTGATATCCTACAGTGGATGTAATATCATCAAACCAATAGTTCAGATTCTAGAAGGACATTCTGTCAAATCCTACAACAATATCAGGTAGAATTTAAATTCAAGCAACCTGGAATTTAAAGCTCATCTCTGTAATGTTTTTTTAATTCATTTGCAGGATGAGGGTCTTGCTGGCTGACTTAGTATTTTTTGCTCATCCCTAGTTGCCCAATTAAGAATCAGCCATATTGCTGTGTGTTTGGAGTCACATGTTAAAGATGGCAGTTTCCTCCCTTGAAGGGCATTAGTGAACCAGATTTTTTTTTCCAAAAATTGCTAATGGTTTCATTAGACTTCTAATTTCAGATATGTATTGAATTCAGATTCCACTATCTGCCGTGGCTGGATTCAAACCCGGGTCCCCACAAAATTACCTGGGTCTCTGGATTAACAGTCTGGTGATAATGTCACTTGGCCTTTACACCCCCATTGGTGACCATGAAGCTGTCATATTGTCATAAAAACACATCTGATTCATTAATGCCCTTTAAGGATGGGGATCTGCTGATCTGGTCTACATGTGACCCAGACCCTAGCACTCTGATTACTACCCTCTGAAATGTAAGGCACTTGGGTCAAGGGTATGTAGGGCTGGGCATTGGATATAGACTTTGCCAGTGATGCTGACATGACATAACAAGAATGAATAAAAGCAAAAAATATCTTTCTGGAAATAAATTTGTAATTTTATGAATTTCAGAATAATATTCAAATGTAACGTATGTGTGAGAGCCAGCAATAAATGTCTCCATGACATTAAACATTGATTAACCATTATAACGCACAAATGAAATTGTTTTATTCATTCCACATGCTGCATCTTCAATATTCCCAAAGTAGTACACTGTGCTAAAACGATGCCAAGGGATCAGTCACCCAGAGTTAGCATTGTCACTAAAGTCAGGATTGGTTTGAATAATTGCTTACTAACCATAAAATGAAGTTGAAATTTCTTTATTCAGAAAGATTGGCACTGGCAATTAGTGCGATACGTTTTGAATTTTAATTTCCAATCCTATGTAAATAGGTGATTTCTCTATTCCTGTTACTCTATTCTTCATCAAACCAAGAATATGACAATAACTTTAATGGCCATCATATTCATTATTTAGTGACAGTGCTGTGAGGTGTTTTGCAAAATAAAAATCCAATCAAACAGTTTTTCGGAAATTGGGATTTCCAAATTGTAGAGATGTCAGTCCATTGGGTTTCAGTAGTTGTGCTGGACTAACTAATTCAGAGGAGGACACCTGTTTTTTTAATGCCAGCAGAAGCATATTTTCTTTCTTAGCTCCTAGACCAAACTGCAGAGCTGGCCCACTCTTCCATTTGCCCCAAGAGCTGGTCAAGAGGAACATGCAATCATATTGTTCCTCACATCACAGGCATCACAGAGTTCACCATAATTACCTTAAATCGTTGACCTCAGATCCTCTTACCATGGAGAATCAACTCTGTCCAGACATCCTCTCCTATCTCATAATTTTGAAAATTTCCTCCTTAAAGCATTCCCTTGCCAAGAACAGCCCTAATCTATCCACAGGTAGGTCAGACAGTATCTGAGGAGTAGGAAAGTCAAAGTTTTAGCCTGTAAAATTGACCTTCCTGTTCCTTGGATGCTGTCTGACTTGCTGTGCTTTTCCAGTTTCACATCTATTGACCCTGGCTTCCAGCAAATGCAGTCCTTACTGTCTTCTGATCTATCCACATTCCCAATTTTTGGTGTTTATAACAAGCATATGTGGGCTGCAGCAGGAGTGTAGATTGACTTGTAAGGGAATTGGGCATAGATGGACTTGGCAGAGGAAGATATGGGATCAGAGTTTCATGAGGATTCAAATAGGACACTGAGGTGGCAAATGGAAGTGCTGGGGGTACCAAGGTTCGATGTTGAGCTGATGAGGGGTGCATGCAACTTCTTTTAATACAAAGCCTCACCATTTTAAGAACCACGCTAGTATCTAAACAGCCAGTGGCAGACATTACCTGAGACCAAGGACACTACAAGCAGAGTGTCTGTCCACAGCGAGAGGCTGGCTTGTATGGGTTGAGAAAGTGTGCTCCCTGTACTGCATCAGAGAGGTCTAGGATTCCAGGGCCAACAGGAGAGGAAGGGCAGTGCAGGGGTCACTAGCTATTATAGAATCATACAGCATGGAAACAGACACTTCGATCTAACTAGTCCATGTCAACCAGATTTACCAAACCAAACTAGTCCCATTTGCCTATGTTTGGCCCATATCCTTCTCTAACTTGCCTATTCGTGTACCTGTCCAAACATATTTTATATGTTATAAGTGTGCCCACCTCTACCACTTCCTCTGGATATTCATTCCATGTACCCACCACCCTCTGAAAAAGCTGCACCTCAAGTCCCTTTTAGATCTTTCTCCTCTCACCTTAAAATTATGTCCTCTCGTTTTGAACAAGTGGCATTACAATGCAGTTCCTAAAGGGGCATGAACTGTGTTGCCCACAAACCTTCCTGCCCTGTATTTATATTTCCCAGAGGTGGTAAAGTGCTGGGGTACCCACATGCCAACCTCCCACCCCAAATAAATGCCCTCTCTGTCACTAAGCTTAGCAGGAGGGATGGTGTTGCATTTTGCCAAAGTGTCAGTAGATTGTTGGACAAGGGAAGGAATAAGGAGAGGATGTGAGGGGAATGTGCAGTTTATGTAGAAGTCCAGCCCCATTCTCATTGAATTGTGAACCAGGCTCCAAGGGTCAAAAAGGTCTACTGCTCAAAAATGGCCCTTCAGCCCATCAGGTCTGCACCGGTTAGGAAAAGCAATCGATTATTCTAATCCCAGGATTAGAATATGGAACAATATTGCTTACTCCAATTCCTATTTTATGTTGTTAAGAGTTCAACTACAAGCTTTGCAGTTTTCCCTGGTTTCTGGTCAAATATTTATCCCCGAAACAACAACACTGATATAGATTACCTGTTAATTTTCACAGTGCTGTTTTGGGAGCTTGCTGTGCCTAATTAGGTACTATCCAAAATAATTGGCTACAAATACACTAATGTGTCCTGAAGATTTGCAGGACCCCGGAGAAATTTAAATCTTATTTTTTCTTAATTGTAACCAGTGAGTGAACTGTCCAGCTTGTCGATATACAAGCCAGGGTTGTATTATGGTTTTATCAGTTCTACAGTCCTTTTGGAAATAGGTTCTTTTTTGTTCTGGAGGTGATAATTTATCTTATACACATGGTTGACAGAGAGCTGGGGCCAGCAGTCAACAAGACCTCAGCTACCGACCCTTTGTCCCTCCTCCGAGTGAGGCATCAGAGTTAGATCGGTTCAGTTCCCAAGACAGGGAGAAGCAGTGAGCAGCATAGACTGACAGACACATATACACGTCACCACTTCACCAATATCAAATACCTCCCATTGCTATGCGTTTGTCTTGGAGTGGGACTTAAACCTGGAGCACCTGGCTCTGAGACAGGGCCACTATTCCCTGTACCACAAGATCTCCAGAGTGGGAGTACAGATCGTGGGATATGGAGACAAATCATCAAAGTGATGGATGACATCCAGGATGTTCAACTGACTGAGGAGGGACTTCCAGGATTTCCATTGTCAGTAATTTAACAGAGCCCAGCATGGCTGGAGAGTGAGCTAGGTATGGGGGGAGAGAGAGCTCAGTGCAGGAGGAGAGGTTGAGTGCAGTGTGTGGAGGGAGAGAGAGCCCAGTGGAGGGAGAGAGAGAGCCTGGTGCAGGGGGAAGAGGCTGAGTCCAGTGTGGGGGTGAGAGAGAGCCCAGTGCAGGGGGAGAGTCAGCCCAATGTGGGGGCCCTGAGCCCTGTGCAGGGGAAGAGAGTGAGGCCAGTGCAGGGGGAGTGGGGGAGGGGGAGAGTGAGCCCAATGTCTGGGGAGTCAGATTAGGATGGGAAAGGAAACTGTAGGGGATGGGTACAATTGAAATGTGGAGCATGCTCAAGGAACAGCTATTGCGTGTCCTTGATAAGTATGTATCTGTCAGGCAGGGAGGAAGTGGTCGAGCGAGGGAACTGTGATTTACTAAGGAAGTTGAATCCCTTGTCAAGAGGAAGACGGAGACTTATGTAAAAATGAGATTTGAAGGCTCAGTTAGGGCAGTTGAGAATTACAAGTTAGCTAGGAAGAACCTAAAGAGAGAGCTAAGAAGAGCCAGGCGGGGACATGAGAAGTCTTTGTCAGGTAGGATCAAGGAAAGCACTAAAGCTTTCTATAGGTATGTCAGGAATAAAAGAATGACTAGAGTAAGATTAGGGCCTGTCGAGGACAGTAGTCGGAAGTTGTGCATGGAGTCCAAGGATATAGGAGAGGCACTAACTGAATATTTTTTGTCAGTTTTCACACAGGAAAGAGACAATGTTGTCGAGGAGAATACTGAGATACAGGCTATTAGACTATACAGGGTTGTCGTTCACAAGGAGGTGGTGTTAGCAGTTCTGAAAAGTGTGAAAATAGATAAGTCCCCTGGGCCGGATGGGTTTTATCCTAGGATTCTCTGGGAAGCTAGGGAGGAAATTGCAAAGCATTTGGCTTTGATTGTTATATCGCCATTGTCTACAAGAATAGTACCAGAAGACTGGAGGGCAGCAAGTATTGTCTCCTTGTTTGAGAAGTAGAGACAACCCTAATAATTATAGACTAGTGAGCCTTACTTCAGGTGTAGGTAAAGTGTTGGAAAGGATTCTAAGAGGTAGGATTTATAACCATCTAGAAAGGAATAATTTGATTAGGGATAGTCAACACGGTTTTGTGAAGGGTAGGTCGTGCCTCACAAACCTTTTTGGGTTCTTTGAGAAGGTGATCAAACAGGTGGATGAGGGTAAAGCGGTTGATGTGGTGTATATGGATTTCAGTAAAGTGTTTAATAAGGTTCTCCATGGTAGGCTATTGCAGAAAACACGGAGGCTTGAGATTGAGAGTAATTTAGTGGTTTCAATCAGAAATTGGCTAGCTGAAAGAAGACAGAAGGTGGTGGTTGATGGGAAATGTTCATCCTGGACTTCAGTTACTAGTGGTGTACCGCAGAGATCTGTTTTGGGGCCACTACTATTTGTCATTTTTATAAATCACCTGGATGATGGCTTAGAAGGATGAATTAGTAAATTTAAAGATGATACTAAAGTCGGTGGAGTTGTAGATAATTTGGAAGGATGTTGCAGGTTACAGAGGGACATAGATAACCTGTAGAGCTGTGCTGGCATGTGGCAAATGGAGTTTAATACAGAAAAGTGTGAGGTGATTCACTTTGGAAGGAGTAACAGCAATACAGAATTCTGGGCTAATTGTAAGATTCTTGGCAGTGTAGATGAGCAAAGAGATCTAGGTGCATAGATCCCTGAAAGTTTTCACCCAGGTTGATAGTGTTGTTAAGAAGGTGTACAGTGTGCTAGCTTTTATTAGTAAAGGGATTGAGTTTCGGAGCCATGAGGTCATGCTGCAGCTGTACAAAACTTTGGTGCGGCCGCACTTGGAGTATTGCGTACAGTTCTGGTCACCATATTATAGGAAAGATGTGGAAGTTTTGGAAAGGGTGCAGAGGAGACTTACTATGATGTTGCCTGGTATGGAGGGAAGGTTTTATGAGGAAAGGGTGAGGGACTTGAGGCTGTTTTCTTTGGAGAGAAGAAGGCTAAGAGGTGACTTAATGGAGACATACAAGATGATCAGAGAATTAGATAGAGTGGACAGTGAGAGCCTTTTTCCTCAGATGATGATGGCCTGCATGAGGAGACATATCTTTAAACTGAAGGGTGATAGATATAGGACAGATGTCAGAGGTAGATCCTTTACTCAGAGAGTAGTAAGGGCATGGAATGCCCTGCCTGCAACAGTAGTAACTTTAAGGGTATTTAAATGGTCATTAGATAAATATATGGATAATAATGGATTAGTGTAGGTTAGATGGGCTTCAGATTGGTTTCATAACATTGGCGCAACATTGTACTGCGCTGTAATGTTCTATGTTCTATGAGTGAGCCCAATGCAGGGGGAAGAGAGTGAGCCCTGAGGTGATGTCAGCAAGGTAGGCCCAGCAGTGAAAAATGGTGCCTGAGGATTGAGCGACTTTGTTGTTGGTTGGGCCTGGAAATGTGAGCAGCAGAGTAATGGCAGGAGGGGCACCAAGGCAACACTGACCATGGTGATGGTCTCTGATGTTGGTGTGAGTGCCTGAGTAGCCGCAATTTTGACGTTGGTTGGGCCTGGCGAAGTGGTGGTAGTTCTGAACCATCTCAAAACTTAGTTTGGAGATGGACTTCCTTTTTCAATTTCACTTATTAAACTATCAAAATGGTGCTGGGTTATGGTAATGAATGAAAGCTTTTTATTGTATTTTATTGTATGTCACTGTAAAATACATGTGACAATAAATCATTCATTCATTCATTACTCTGGGAGGAAATTAATACTGCTTGCCTTGTGGTAGAGGGGTAAAGAACCCCCTTCTGATATACGTCTTCAACATGTTTCTCAGCTTTAATGAAGCTACCACAAAAGAAACTTTTAACGATTAACTTTAAAACATAGTGAGACAGAGGCAGCAGAAGAGTTGGTCACAATTGGAAAAGAAGATTGCTGTTGCCCAGGAAATATGATCGATGCCAGTTCTATTGATGCAGAACTTCTAACCGTTGGAGAGCCATGAAATGTTAATGTTAACCTTTCAACTGTTTGGAATATGGTCTTCAGATTTCCTGAGGGCTGCACCTCAATAATAATTTACATAGATTTCCAAAGAAGGAAAAGAAAAGAACCCTTTACTGACGTGACTGAAAGCATCTCTGCAGGCCGACTGAATAAATATAATTGAAGGAGACTATTGTCCTACTGTGCTGTTAATAATTAAAGGCTCTGTAAGGGTGCACATTTCCTGCAGGGCAAGATAGAACATCGAGCACAAAGAGACTATCTAATACGCCTTGACTGCTCACCTTAATACACCTAAATAAATGTACACTCCAAACTGCAAGCAGCTGTCAGTGTAAAACTATGTGTAACTGGGACTGCACACGTTGAGCTATTGCTACCACTAACAGGGTGGTCATGATTTAGAGATGCCATTGTCGGACTGGGGTGTACAAAGTTAAAAATCACACAACAGCAGGGTATAATCCAACAAGTTTATTTGGAAGCACTAGCTTTCGGAGCCCTGCTCCTTCAAACACCTGATGAAGGAGCAGCGCTCCGAAAGCTAGTGCTTCCAAATAAACCTGTTGGACTAAAACCTGGTGTTGTATGATTTTTAACTAACAGTATGGAACCATGTTGCTCCTTATCAGGGGATGTAGAACAGTTAGAAATTAAGGTTTTCCATATAAGAATGAAATTAGGAGTGCTTTTTATTTCGCTCCAAGGAAGTTGTTTATAGAATTGCAGAGATCAGTCGATGTGGTCATTATTATCGATGGAGATAAGTTTTTTAATTCGTACAGTAGTCAAGTGGAGACTCCCAATCTAGGGCAAATCACACTGTGTGGAGACCCTGTCTCTGGCATCACATACACAAGCATCCACTCCCTCCACCACTGATGCCCAGTCATAGATGCACTGCAGAAATTCACCAATGCTCTATTTTTTTCATCATATATTTTTATTGCAAAATAGATTTTTAATATTACAACAAATACAAAACAATACAAAGAAAGAACACCAAAAAAAGTAAAAAAACACAAACTGCCCTCATGCACAAATGTATAAATATGTTTAGAAATAATTTTTAAAAATCCAACTAACTACTTAACTAAATAACTAATAACCAACAACAACTAATAAATAATAACTCAGCTCAGCCAAACAAAACAATCGAGAGCGTTAGTTTTCACATAATCATACGTTCACAGTTCCCCCTCTCTGGATATTGGACTTGTAAAGCACAATCGTTGTGGTTATATAAAAGCTCTTGTTACTGTGGCAGATAAATCTGTGTCCAGGTATTCCAAAAAGGGCCGCCATGTCTTACCGAAAGTTTCAGTCTTGTGGTGTACCATACTTGTGAAAAAACCCAAGGGGATATGCTCCATAACAATCTTCCGCCAACCTGACAGGCCCAGGGGATTTCGGATACCCAACCTAACAAGATATTCTTTCTTGCACAGAAAGTGAGGATGTTGAAAAGTTTTTTCTTATGCACACCTACAGGGAACATACTGGTCTGGTCCTCTTTAACAACAGAAGGTAACACAGTCTCCAGCTTTAACGCGATAGTCTTAGAGAGGATTTTAAAGTCCACATTTAAGAGTGAAATGGGCCTGTACGAAGCACAATTCTCCGGAACCTTCCCTTTTTTAAGAATAAGCAAAATATTGGCCTCTCTCAGAGATGGTGGGAGACGATCATATCTGTATGAGTCATTGAACATGCTGAGCATCGGGCCTGACAATATGTTTGTAAATTCTTTATAGAATTCACTGGGAAGTCCATCAGAACCGGGCGCCTTCCCACTCTGAAGCTGCTGCACAGCCGCCTGCACCTCTTGCTCTGGTAAGGGGGCATTGAGGAAAGACTCTTGTTTGGAGGTCACACCTTGAAAAAGGACTCCACCCCTCCTCACAACCCTCACATTGGTATATTTTAAAGTAAAATTTCTGGAATGCAACATTAATCTTTTGGAATCACTTGTTAGGTTCCCAGACCCTTCCCTAATCGACATTATGGCTTGAGGGACGTTATGTGAGATATGCTAGGGACTTGCCTGGCTTGTCACCATGCTCACATAACCTTTACTTTGTGAAAGTAAGCTCCTTCCTTGCTGTGTGCGTGAGCACGGAATTCAATGCAGACTGCAGCGCCGTAGTCCTCTGTAGTTTGATCAATGAGGGCCTGTCAAAGTAAGTGTGGGAGATTCATTATAACTAAAGCAGCCATCTTGTCACATATTAAAAGCCTGGAATCCATTTTAAATCTCATATTAGTGTGTGCTTGTTAAGTTTGTACGTTCCCAGGTTGAGTCAGGTGGTTGACTTTGCAGCTGTACTAGGACCTGATAGTGAACTCTTTCCCAGCATGGGAATGTTCTTCTTTTAAAAGAATCTATTGTATACTAATACTTGCTTATCAGCTACTAACCAGCACTGTCCAGATACTATGTGACTGAAGCTAGTGACTGACTAAAGTGCCCATTTACTCATTATACTGCAATTAACAGTTTGCTTATTGTTAAATGATTGTAACCTATATAATCATGCAACTCTCTAAATCTCATTGGAGTGACTTGTGACCATTAGGTCGACTTGTCTCTCCCCAAATAAACAGTCAATAACTCAAGGTTTGTGTGGTGCGATTCACTTTCCTTTAGATTAGACCACTACGAGAGAGTTACCCACTGCATAATTCTTTTCTATCCTCAACAGCGAGCCTTCTCGGCTGCCTTCAACCTTGCTTCGAGAAGACGTTGCTGCTTGTCCTTCTGCTGCTCCCTACTGGCAGAGTAGGAAATAACTAACCCCCTGGCATAGGCTTTGGCAGTTTCCCAAAGGATGGATGGGCTATTAACCAAGCCTGAGTTAATGTACAGGATCGCCCGAAATTCCCTAGAGAAATACTCCACAAACTTATTATCCTTAAGGATAAAGGGATCCATTCGCCAGTGCCTCGGACCCTCTGTAACGTCCCTAATCTTAGCCAACAGGTACACTGGAGCATGATCAGAGATGGTGATATTACCAATTGTACAAGATGCCACCAAGTTCAGAAAAAAAAAATCAATCCTAGTGTGACATCTGTGCGGATTGGAAAAAAAATGTCAAATCCCTGCCTGTGGGATGGAGATGCCTCCAAACGTCCACCAACCCTAACTCCACACACAGATCTGCTAATTGTTTAGTTTATACAGAGAGTATTGAGGAGGGGTCCTTTGGGCAACCTGTCTACTATGGGTTCCATGAGACAATTAAAATCTTCTCCTGTAATGATATGCTGGGACTCGAGACTTATCAATTTAGAGACCACATCTACCAGAAATTTGAGGGGATGGACCAGAGGGCAATAAACATTTAAAACACCATATTCTTCTTCGTTTATCAGAGCTTTGAGAATTACAAACCTACCATGTGTGCCTTGAACACACTCTAGTAACTTAAATGGGAGATTCCTCCTAACCAATATAGCCACTCCCCTACTTCTGGTATTAAAAGATTAAAAGTAAACCCAATCAAAGCCATTCTGCTGTCATTTCAAATGCTCCCCATCATCCAAGTGTATCTCCTGTAACAAAGCAATGTCCACCTTTTCCTTTTTAAGACTCCGAAAGCACCTTCTTCCTCTTAATTGGTGAGTGACTCCCCTTGATGTTCCAGGTACATCCATTCACAAGTTTGCCAATGATGCCAACATTGTAGGTTAGATCTCAAACGATCAGAATATAGAAATGAGATAGAGTGCTTAGTGGCATGGTGTAAAGATAACCATCTCTCCATCAACGTCAGCAAAATGGAAGGAGCTGGTCATTGGCTTCAGGACGCGGATTGGAGGGCACGCCCCTGTCTGTATCAATGATCACCAACAATCTCTCCTAGTCCACTCATGTCGATGTGACAGTCAAGAAAGCACAACAACATCTCTACTTCCTCAGAAGGCTAAGGAAATTCAGCATGTCCACAACGACTCTCACCAATTTTTATAGATGCACCATAGAAAGCATCCTATCTGTAAGCATCACAGTGTGGTACAGCAACTGCTTTTCCCAAGACCACATGAAGCTACAGAGAGTTGTTAACATCATGCAAACCAGCCTTCTATTCATTGACTCCATCTACTTCCTGCTAACTTGGGAAAAAGCAGCCAACATAATGAAAGACCTCTCTCACCTTGGTGATACTCTCTTCCATCGTCTTCTGTTGGGCAGAAGGTATAAATGTTTGAATACACGTATGAACAGATTAAAGAACAACTTCTTCCGTGCTGTTATCAAACTGTGAATAGACCTTTCCAATATTAATGTTGGTCTGTCTCTCTGCACCTTATCTGCAGCTGTAACACAGTACAGAGGAACCTCGATTATCCAAAGGACATGGGCGGGGATTATTTTGTTCAGTTAATCGAATTCTGGATAATCGAATGCTGGATAACATAGCTTAGCAAAGCAACAGGACCTTGTGATCTTGCTAGATAATCCGAAATTCGGATAATCAATTGCCGGATAATTGAGGCTCCTCTGTATTCTGCATTCTGAACTGCTACCCTGATGCACTTTGTATGATACAATCTACCTGTAGAGAACCCAAAAACAACACTTTTCACTGTATTTCTGTACATATGATAACAATAAAGCAAATCAAATAATGCCCGTAGTTCTAGAATCGCCAAACAATGGAAATTGTTTATCTACCCTGTCTTTTCCTGTTAATATGACTTAATGATTAGCTGTGAGCTTGGATATGGAGAGCAAGTTTAAACTTAGTTGGGAATGCTGTCCCTTTTAAATTCATCGTTCTACGTGTGTAAATATTCCTGACAATGCCAGCATTTGTTGCATTATCTCTACTTGCTTAAAATGAGTGGCTTGCTGGACCACTTCAGAAGCAGGTAAGAGTCACATTTAGGTCAGATCAGGTTACAGCAATAGATTTTCTTCCCTTAAGGACGTAAGTAAAACATATAGAATTTCAAGGCAATTGACAACATTTTTATGG
The DNA here is from genome assembly GCF_020745735.1 of Hemiscyllium ocellatum. Lineage (NCBI taxonomy): Eukaryota > Metazoa > Chordata > Chondrichthyes > Orectolobiformes > Hemiscylliidae > Hemiscyllium > Hemiscyllium ocellatum. The sequence continues at coordinate 27,236,701 of NC_083442.1, read as the reverse complement.
TTAGTGTTGCTGAGACAAGCTTTAGATTCTGGATTTATTCATTGAATTTAAATTCACCTGTTATACTTTGATTTGGTTTGATTTATTATTGTCGCATGAACCAAGTTATAGTGAAAAGTATTGTTTTCCGTGCTAACCAGACAAACCATATCTTATATAAGTACATCAGGGTAATAGAACAGAATACAGAATACAGCGTGACAGTTACAGAGAATGTGAAAAGAAAGATTAACTTTAATATATGACAGATCTGTTCATAAGTCTGATAACAGTGGGGAAGAAGCTGTTCTTGAATGTGTTGGTACATGTTTTCAAACCTTCAAAATCCTACTGGGATTCGAACTCATGTCCCTAAAGCATTAGTCTGTTGATCTGGATTACTAGGGGATGTGACAGCTAAGTGGTATTGTCGGTGGAACGTTAATCCAGAGACCCAAATAATGTTCTGGGAACCTGGGTTCAAATCCTGCCCTGGCCGATGGTTGCATTTGAATTCAGTAAACATCTGATGACCATGAATCCATTGTCAGGAGAAACTCATTTGGGACATTAGGGAAGGAAATTGCCATCCTCACCTGGTCTGGCCTACGTGTAACTGTAGACCCACCAACTCTTGAGGATGGGCAATAAATGTGGGCCTGACCAGCCACACTTACATCCAATACCTGAATTTTTAAAAAAACTAGTCTAGCAGAATTACCATGATTACCCTTCTGAAGGGTATAGGAAAAACCTTTTCAGAAGTGAGATTCTGATTTATCTATTGAATTGATGCGGTACCATTGTTGAGTGTGCATCAATTTATCTGATTGTTGTTTCCAAGGGAATATCAATCTGCTGGTGACCCCACCAATCCCCAGACAGTGACCCTCCCCTTCATTTTAATGAACACCAAAGGAAGGATCACATCCAGCATCAGCTAGAGAAAAGTCAAGGACTTCTACTTGTGGCATCAATGCTTCAGGGCTCCATTGAGGGATTCTGTAAGAACTATCATCACAAGTTTTAAACTGCAGTAGGAACTAAACAGGAGCAAAGGCCTATCACAGGATCACTACAGTGTGGAAGTAGGCCATTCAGCCCATCACGTCCACAGCAACTCTCCGAAGAGCATCCCTCCCAGACCTACCCCATCCCTTTAACCTTGCATTTCCCATAGATGATCTACTCTAGACTGCACATCCCAAAGACTGGGCAATTCAGCATGGCCAATCCAGCTAACCTGCACATCTTTGAACTGTGGGAGGAAACTGGAGCACCTGGAGGAAACCCACGCAGACACGGGGAGAATGTACAAACTCCACACAGACAGTCACATGAGGATGGAATCAAACTCGGGTCCCTAGTGCTTTGAGGCAGCAATGCTAACCACTGAGCCAATGTGCCGCCCGAACACATGGGGTAGGATCAGTCAGGATGTAATGGGCATGTCAATCAAATTCTGCTTACAACCCTCCAGTTAAGGATGCAGTAGCTTCAAGGAAGTTTATTTCTAATATCCCATTGTATTTTAAAAATCAATCACAGTGGATTAGTCAGGGGTGGATAGGGGGGTGGATTTCTCTTCGGTGGGTTGGTGTAACTTGTCGCGCTGAAGGGTCTGTTTCCACGCTGTAGGTAATCTAATCTAATCTCATCTAAACTTTTTTTAATATCCAGCACCTATGGGACCAGGAATATACCAGTTGATCAAATATTCTGGATAATCAAGAGGTCCACATAATCAATGTGAAACACATACTCAGTAATAGAAACACAATGGCATATACACATCACTATTATACTTTATTTACAGCTAAATCACCTAAATAAGTCTTCCATACCACTTGGCTATCATATCCCTAATAATCCAGATCAACAGACTGAATGCTTTAGGGACATGAGTTTGAATCCCAGTAGGATTTTGAACATACCAACACATTTAAGAACAGCTTCTTCCCCACTGTTATCAGACTTATGATAACTTTGCCTGAAATTAAACTTACCGGCAGAGAGTCTTCTCACTCACAACCTCAACTAACAACTCGGACATCGCAATAGATTACGGTATTTGATGAGAAATTGACTCAAAATTAAATCAACTGTTGATATTTCGTGTGACCATGCAACAAGTACACTTACACTGAGGTAAATAAATTAAAAACTATAATAATTGCGTAGAATAATACAGTAAACATCACAGTATATGAGGTACATGAGTTTTGCTGTTTTTTAAATTTATTCATGGGATGAGGGCATCACTGGCTAGGCCAGCATTTATTGCCCGTCCCTAACTGCACAGAGGTGTGGCTGTGGAGTCACGTGTAGGCCAGATTGGGTAAGGATGGCTGTTTCCTTCCCTAAAGGACGTTAATGAACCAGATGGGTTTTTCCTGACAATCGATTGCAATAAATTTATGGTCATCATTAGATTCTTAATTCCAGAATGTTTCTTAATCAAAGAGTGCCAGTTAGTGGGCGGCACGGTGGCACAGTGGTTAGCACTGCTGCCTCACAGCGCCAGAGACCCGCGTTCAATTCCCGCCTCAGGCGATTGACTGTGTGGAGTTTTCACGTTCTCCCCGTGTCTGCGTGGGTTTTCTCTGGGTGCTCCGGTTTCCTCCCACAGTCCAAAGATGTGCGGGTCAGGTGAATTGGCCATGCTAAATTGCCCGTAGTGTTAGGTAAGGGGTAAATGTAGGGGTATGGGTAGGTTGTGCTTCGGCGGGTTGGTGTGGACTTGTTTCCACACTGTAAGTAATCTAATCCAATCTAATAAGTTAAAACAAAGTTTGCTGCAATTAAATAAAACAGGATTATTGGAATTAAAGCAATTGAATCACTGAAGCCTGGTTGTTTGCCCACTCCATAATAGTGTTGTACCCAACAATGCACTCAAATTCCTGTAGTCACGTTGCAGATGTGCTATGGTGGCACATTGGTTTCCATTGCACATCAGTACAAGGTTCGCCACATAATCAGTAGACATCTTCAGAATCCATCACTCGATTGTACAAACGTGAATATTATTGAAGAGAGAGATCTATTTTTGAAGACTTTTGTTTCACCTACATCTGAACATTTGCAATCTAGCATGTGTGTGTTTATCTTTCTGTGTGCAAGACGGAAAAGCTCAACATCCTGTCTGTTTTCCGCAAGGTTCATGTCCTTAGTACGATTGAAAGGGTTCATTAGACTAGGCATGGAGAAAATGTCTCCATTTGTGGGCAGTCCAAAACAAGGAGTCATAAACAGAAGATAACCATTTTATCTTTATTTGTTCGTGGAATGTGGGCAATGCTGGCTCTAATTGTCCTGAAAAATGTGGTGGTGATCCATCTAGAACTACAGCAGTCCTTGGGGGTATAAGGACAGTCATAGGGATGCATTTCCAGGATTATGACCCAGTGACAGTGGAGGAATGGTGATATATTTCCAAGTCAGGATGGTGAGTGGCTTGGAGGTGGTGGTGTTCCTATGTATCTGCTACCCTTGTCCTTCTAGCTGGAAGTAGTCAGAGGGACATGGTGCATTATTGCAGTGCATCTTGTAAATGATCCACACTGCTGCTATTCAGCATTGATGGTGCATGGAGTGAATGCTGAAAGTGGTGGTTAGAGTACAAATCAAGCAGGCCGCTTTGTCCTTGATGGTGTCAAGCTTCTTGAGTGTTGTTTGAGCTACACCCAACCAGGCAAGTGGGGAGTATTCCATCATATACCTGACTTATGCTGTGTAGATACCTTCTTGAACTGCTGCTGTCCATTTGGGATAGATGGACCCACAATGCCATTAGGACGGGTGTTCCAGGATTTTTACTCACCGACAGTGAGACAATGGTGACATATTTCCAAATTGGAATGGTGAGTGGCTTGCAGGGGAACACGTGGGGAAGGGGCGGTGTTCCCATATTTCCGTTGCCCTTGTCCTTCAAGATGGAAATGGACGTGGCTTTGGAAGGTGCTGTCTAAGGATCCTTGGTGAAAGTTCACTTTTAAGAAAACAAAGTTAAAAATAAAAGACAGAGCAATGTATAAAAGATGTATTGAGAGAGTGCCAGAAAATGTACAGTCGTGGGTTTTGTGCAGACTTTGTAAAGTGATTGTTTGCCGTTCCTAGTCACAGTGCCTCAATATTATAAAGGACTCCCCAGGCACACTGTGCAAGTATTCATCTGTATATATATATATATATACCTTGTGCATCTTTGAGCTCAATGTAAAACATTTTTATACCTCATATATACTGTACCTAGCACAACATAGATCGAGAGTGCAATCAGTGATTGGGAAACTAGGTCTGACTTTGAGCAGAATTCTCCAATTTCTTTCTGTGGGAAGCTGATTACTCGGCTGGGGCACTTCACTTGAATTGGCTGAGGTGCAATTAGCAACAGAACAATCTGAGGCCATTACACCTGAAAAAAACACCAGCCCTGCTGAGCGACAATTAGGGAAAGCAAGGTCTAAGTCCCATTTGCATTTTCATTTGAGTGGTGTTTGCAATGGAGCAGTCTTACGGGCAAGCGTGCAGCTTGAAGTCTGAACTGGGGATGAACAATCTCACTGGCAATTACATGATATTACTTTGTGTGTACAAAGTGGGGAAACTCTTTTGGTGCAGTGGTAGAGTCCCCTACCTCTGGATTAGGGGAACAGCATATCTGAAACAGGTTTATTAAAATAAAATCTGTCTTATGCATAGTACAGTTAAATAGCTCTGCATTTATAGAATCACAGAATAGAATCCCTACAGTGCGGAAAGAGGCCGTTAGGTCCCTCAAGTCTGCACCAACCTTCTGAAAAGTGTCACCTTGAGACCCAGCCCCCACAATTAATGTGGCCAACCAACCTAACCTACACATCCCTGGACGCTATGGATAATTTAGAGTGGCCAATCCACCCCAACTCACACATCTTTGGATTGTGTGAGGAAATCAGAGCACATGGTGGAAACCCACACAAACAAGGGAATGGTGTGCAGATTCCACCAGGAGAAAATATCTTCTTTTATCTGCTTTGAGTTTAGGATAAAGTGTGTGTTTTTCCTCCCATTTCTCCTCACTAGATGGTCCACTTGCACATTTCCAGATCTCTGCTGGAGTTGTTCCTCAACTGGCCACTGAGGGGCGCATGATAGCAGCCAATGTTGACTCACAATGTTGGTTCCTTTTGGGAGCTTGACAGGATGGATCACATTCTGATTCTTTGCTGTTCAACCACATAAACCCAATGTGACCTTGTCCATTGTAACTTCATGGTGTTTTGTTGCTAAATACAGAATTAATTTGACTGAATTTTTCCTAACATCTGAAATATTGTTCCCAGGCAGAGAGGAAAAAACTGAGAATTGGGACATATGCAGTAAGGAAAACTATGGACAAAATCTGGCGATGAGGGACTCGGTTCCATAATTTCTCAAAAGCGTCCCCGCTGAAATAGTTGACTGGGAGTATTATTTTTCTGGACTCCTGCATATTTATGACTTTAAATTCTGAGGGTTGACAACTGGGAACATTGATACCCTACATCATAATTATAGTAGCAGATGAAGGCCATTCAGCCTCACACATACCTGTTCTGCCATTTAATAAGAACATGGCTGTTCTGATTATAACATCAGATCTACATTCCTGTCTTCAACTGGTAACCATTCAGCCTCTTGCTTATCAAGAGCTTGATTTATTGGTGCATTGATCTTAAAGGTCTATCTTTTCACCAGGTCAGGCACTCCATGACCTTATACTTATCTATGACTATTGTGCCCAATTATAGTTTGTACATAAGACTTTGATATGAATTTTTTTTTACAAAATCTCAGCATTGCATTCAAAATATGGAATTTCTAAGTATTGGGAAAATCAATTATAGATTAGATTCCCTACAGTATGGAAACAGGCCATTTGGCCCAATACGTCCACACTGACCCTCTGAAGACTAACCCACCCAGATCCATCCCCCTTGCATATATTTACCTATGACTAAGGCACCTAACACTATGGTCAATTTAGCATGGACAATTCATTTGACCTGCACATTTTTGGATTAGATTAGATTACCTACAGTGTGAAAACAGGTCCTTTGGCCCAACCAGTCCACACCGACCCTCCAAAGCGTAACCCACCCAGATCCATTTCCCTCTGACTAATGCACATAATACATTGAGCAATTTATTGTGGCCAATTCACCTGACCTGCACATCTTTGGACTGTGGGAGGAAACCGGAGCACCCAGAAATAACCCACGTAGACACAGGGAGAACATGCAAACTCCACACAGACAGTAGCCTGAGGCAGGAATTGAACTGGTTCCCTGGTGCTGTGAGGCAGCAGTGCTAACCACTGAGCCACCATGCCACCCAATTATTTTGCCT